>NC_091741.1:98094873-98279873 GCF_043380555.1 Nothobranchius furzeri | reverse complement strand
ACGCAGGCTGACCCCCCCCACACACACACACACACACACACACACACACACACACACCACCATCACCAGCAGCAGTAACTGTCTGTCCATCTCTTCCTCTAATCTTCCCAGTACCTCCTTACGTTCCATCTTTTGCTCTCCATCTCCTCATCAACCCTCTCTTTTCTAACCTTCAAATCCAGCAGGCATGTCTGATTCTGGTTCTCACAGTTCTGACAACATCTGGTGCAGCATTAACCTGCTCCTACACAGCCAAAAAAGCACGGCCAAATTAGACGTGGGCCATTGCAGATAAGGGGGAATCTATTAGCACTATTATATAATGAAATCTGGGGTTGTTATTGCTGCTGTGTGTGCCATTACAAAGGGAACAATACATGCGAGCCCACATTGCGAAACCAATTAAAATCCGGCCCTGTCGTGTAGCTTCCCGGCTTTCTGAATCGTGTTGCGAATGTGCCGCTTCCACGCGGCTCGTGTCACCGAGCCCCTGTCCGAGTCTCCGCCTCATCTCTCCAATTCCCTGGCCTCGCACGCCCGCTCACCTTCCGTTTCAGGAATCCTGCGAGTTAAAAATTCAACGGGGGCCCGAAAGGGGAGAACTGGGGAAATTTCACATTATCTATCAATTTGCAGTATATGGATGTGGAGGAAGGAAATGAGCTATGAAGGTGGAGTCCCCGTGGTCACATGTCTGCATATTGAGATCAAGCAAGCAGTGCAGAAAGTGGTTAAAAAGAGCCTGGTTTAATTGGACTTTTACTTGTTAATGGCGGGAATCCTGACGCATTACTTTCATTATCCTGGCAGAACTAATTCATGAACAGTGCAGGAGAAGAGGCAGGACGTTGTGTTGAAACGGCATCCAAAGCGTCTGTGCTGCACAGGATGCTCTCTGATACGGCTTGTGAGGCGCATGTGAACGTGTGAACCCTCAACCAGGCGCCTAAATGCATGAATCTGCTTTAACACATGAAAAAGGAACAGGGGGAGGCCATTTTACTGTTTGTTTAAGGACGTCGAAGTACCCTGATCCTAAACGTGAAGGTGTGTCCAGGTTTTTTGGCCCTCAAGAGTCCAGCGCAGCCCTCATCAGCCTGGCTGCTACCGCTGCTGCTGCTGCTGCTACAGAAATGAGAAAAGGAGGGGGCGGCCTGCCTCTGCTCACATCCACACTTAGCCCTATCAACTGCTCTGTCAATGCCAAAGAGCAGCCAATCAACAGAGAGCGCCTTAATGCTGCTCTGATTGCATTGTTCTTAATTCATTACATCACCCTTCTGTAACAGTTTCGCCTCGGCTCCACACGCCTCTCTCTGACACATATTCTCTAAAAAGAGGAGCATTCTTTAGAGTAGATTAGCACAGTTTGCCTATTAGCTACAGATGTCTTTCTTTTTGCTTCTCTCACACACTGTGTGTGTGTGTGCGTGCACGTGCGTGCGTGCGTGTGTGTGAGAGAGAGTGCAGTGGAATGCATACGTTTTTGTGAGCAATGTGTTTATGTGTGCAACTTCCTGGAACAACTCCTCTATGAGTGTGTTTGTGTCTCTCTCTCTGTGTGTGTGTGCGCGTGCAAGTGTGCATGTATGCGTATGTGTGTGTGCATGCGTGTGTAGAGCAGAGCAGCTAGCAAAGAGCTCAGCAGCGCCTCAGTCCCTCAGGACATGCTGCAGCTCCCTCCTCGCAGCCACGAAAAGCAATCAGAATCCAGCCTTCTCCTACCGGACTTACCTCTGCCTTTAATTACAGAACTCAGCAGCCGCAGCAGCAAAAGAAGCAAAGAGAAAGCCTGCCTCCGCTGGGCTGCAGCTAGCATGTTGTAACCCAAACACAGGGCCTGTGCGTAGAGCGGCTGGCCCTGATGCAGCTCAGCAGGCTGCCTACCCAGACCGAGACTGAGCCAAGGTGCTTGTAGCGATAAAGCAAGCGGGGAACACTGTGGCACTCCAGTCATATAGCACAGTAGGGCTCCACACAGCCAAGGGAAGCCCTGTACTGCGTGCCTGATGAGACGCTGTCACCTGGTAATGTCCGAAAGCACAGGACCTGGTGTGGTACTGCAGCGTGTCTTCTCCTCACCCAACTCCATGGTCATCTACACAGGTAGCATGGGTGATTTCCATCAAAAGCATGGTCTCTGCATGTGAACAATAAGCCCCACATGTGAGCAAAGCCTGATGAGGATCAGCTCGGTGTGATGCGAGGCCCACTCCAGCAGGAGAGTCCTGACACGAGTGCCTCAGGCTGAAGCAGAGAAGCCACACAGCACACATGGACAAGGGGAGATAAGAGTCTATGTACACAAGCTCCGGTTTTATTGCTGCAACATAACACTCCAACAGCATTTTAAACACATTTTCAACTTAATCTGGCAGCGCCATCCTCGCTACAGGGGGAACAGGGCGCTGTAATGTGTCACCAGACTCAATTCCTCTCCCAATTTAATCCGAGCAGAACTTTAGAGGAAGCAAACCAGATTGGCCGGGAGGAACGACACACGCTGCCCGAACAAATCCTCACGCCACAGCGAAGACTGCACGAAATCCAACCGAGACAACAACGATACGATAGCAAAACCGCATCCATGATGTTCTATAGAACGGGGAGGCCCTCTCTCCACCACTTTCACCCCCTAGCTTCAGACCCAGTGCGAATGGCGACTCAATTTGTCCCTCTGATGGACTTGCTTTGACTTCCACCTCTGACGCTGTCCTCTCGTTAGAGGAGAGAGCACAACACAAAGCCACCTGAGGGGTTTTCTGTGAGCAACATTATTTATTTTAACTGTAGTTTCTATAGAAAAGTCTGTTCAGATATCTGTTTTCTTTGTTTGAACGCGTCTGACAACGATATGCAATGACTGCTTAACCCAAATAAACATGTACAGAGTTAACACTGGACCAAAAAGACCTAAATTGTGAGCTTGATCCTTTTTTTCCCACTCAATAAACAATCAGGTTCACTCAGGCTAGGCCGGCATTGCTGATGTCATTCTAACAATTGCACTCATTGGTCACTTCTACCTGTGACTACGTATTCCCTCGTTTGAAGCCAGGCTTTTTGTTGTTCTTATTCAAATATATTCCAGTTAAATCCCCATTACTACGTTGCTACTCCTCCACACACTCGGGCTGTTACTGAGTGCTGCAACTCATTATTTTTAAGAATGCGGCTGTCTGTGTGGACTTCCGGTAAACACCTGTCATGCAGCATCCTTAAAAGAGGATGGGGTGTTGGAGATACACTGATCTAGTGACCCCACAGTGCAGGCATTCGCACATGCCTATAGGTGTGTGCACTCTGCTGCTAAAGTCTTTATGAATCTTTTATTTACCTTTATCACGGCGGAGGGGCCTGTCTGTAAGATGATGTGTTATCCCATTAGGTCTCAATAGCCCATTCATGAATCATTCATCAGCGTGGACTATGGACCCCCCCCCCATTCAGATTGAGGCTCGGGATGCAGAGCCTTGCCTCAAAATGACGTCCACAGGCCACGGTTTGTCTCCACAACATGCAAACAGAGCCGGAGAGCTGCCATCCATCTGAACAGCCGCACGTGGCAGCTGGATGTGTGTTGGATTTCCGAGCAGGTCGGAGTTTTGGGTAAGAGGAGGTGTTTTTGTTGTATTTTTAACGCAGGGAACAGAAAATCGATGGAGCAGAGATGGATGAATGTAGGCTACGCCAGCTGTCCCAGAGAGAGAGGCAGGGCTGCTACTATCCCCCCCGCATGCATGCATGCATGCTGCTGCGCTGAGCGCTCCCCTTAGAATAAACCAAAAGAAAATGTCCGATCAGAGATCAGATTTGGGGGGGGGGGGGGGTGTAACGTAGCTGACATACCTAATACAACCCGGATACACGGCATCATCATCATAATCATCATCATAATATTTGACTGCCTACCTCCACAGCACCCGAACTGCGTGTTGTTTTTCCTCTCCTCCTCCCGTCGCAGTGGGATCCTTCTCAGCTACTCTGGACAGTATCGGAGATGCGTCTTCCCCCGAAATGCAAACAGTTCCCCTGCATGTCCCCCCTCCACCCTCCCCGCCACCACAAGCAGCAGCAGCAGCAGCTCGGGCCTCCTCCTCCGGTGGAAAAGCAGGTGGACGCGCCTCTCAATGATGGAGGCAGCGCGGCTCTCCTCTCCGCCGCGGCCGCCGCTCCATTTTCGGTTAGAATTCCAGGAAAGGCACTGAGGACCGGAGCGGTCCCTGGAACGTCGCCGCGTTTCTCGGGACAGAACTCCTCCTTCTCCGCGGCGCGCCCCCCGCCTCCTCCTCCTCCTCGCCTCTCGTCTACTACTAGACTTTTGATGTTGCCATTGTCACGGCGTGGTTTTTCCTCCCTTTTGCTTTTTTTTAGGAAAAAAATGTTCTCCTACAGCCGGACCTCTCCCCCCTCCTCGCGACGCACAGTCTCGTACAGGCAGGCGCGCGCCGAGAGCTCCCCCCCGCCTCTCCGAATCTTCTCGGCCCGACCTATGAGCGCGCGCTGCCAGCCGACGCAGGGCCACGCACCGCTTTGACGGATGCGCTGAACAAATCAGGTAGCCCACTCCAAACAGGACTGGATCATAACAGGGCAACTGCAATGACATGAATAATGAATAGAAGACTCGTGTTTGTGCGTGAGCTGGAAGATGGGCCCGCTACCGAACCGAACTCGAAACACAATGTTTGGATCCACTCCATGGGTCTCATTCGGTTACTAGATTCAGCTCTGTCGGTGGCTAATAACTAGGTACCCAAAATGAATTGAAATGTTGTCTTTTCTGTCCAAAAATAGATTAGATATTCATTTATTTAAGTGTATAGTGAAGAAAACTGATCCACTTTCCTAATTATTTAGCTGGTCCAATAATTATATTTCCTCCATAAAGTTATTACCTGTAACAATCAATATAAATGTCCCAACAATCACAAATCACAAACAGCTTGACATTACTCCTGAAAGGTCACAATAATAAATCTGATTCAATCGCTCAATAAATCCTAACTTTGACTAATGTTTTCTAACTTGAATTTCATATAAAATGTCTACTTGGAAATGGTATTAAAGAAATTATAGCACATATATTTCTGTAAAATCTACCAGTAAGTTATTAAATAAACTTAACCTCCTGGGACCCAAACTTGAAGAAGAAACATATCTAGCTATTGCAGATCAGTCGACTGTAATTAAGAAAAACAAAAATTAAAATACAATAAAAATTCTATTACAATGTTGTCAAATATCCTAAAAAAGAAATATAACCATGAATAAAATATATGGTCAAATTTAAGTCAATATCAAGTGTCTATAAATTATGACATAAAGGTCTAAGTAGAAGAGAATACATTTTTACAGTGTAAGGAGCCAATGTGTGGACACAGGGCCCTAGGAGGTTAAAGGTAGAATTTACAGTGAAATAATCACAAAGCAGCCAAAGAGGAACGTCGCTGTTAACAATGTGAGCTTGCAGGTTTGCAAAAAACGGTGCTGCGCCGTCGGCATTTATAATTTAACATGGCTGGCAAAAAACAGCAGTGTTTTATAAAGATCCTAAGCCAGTAAACAGGAGCGACCCAGAAGTTTTTTCTTGTACATCTTAGAAGCCCACGGCATCTTTAGCCCTTTATACAAGACACACCGTGGCTAATCAGCGTAATATTACTGTAACAATATGTCTTATAAACGTGCCATGCCGGCTGTGGCGATGAGCAAATTTTACAGCATTCGTTCCGCCTCGCTTGTCAGAGAAACGTGTAGAGGGGTAAATATTGTTGATCTTAAGCTTAATATATGACCTTTACTCTATATAAATAGAGAATATCAACCTGCTTGGTCTTTGGATGTTTAATCAGAAGATTCTAGGATTCTTTGCTTTTTCAGGGATCAAGCACACTTCGTCTCAATTCATACAGAGTCCATCCATCCATCCAACTTCTGAACCTGCTCGTCCATGTGGGGTTGCGGGAGGGAGGGGGGGGGGGGGGGGGGGGGGGGGGGCTGGTGCCTATCTCCAGCGGTCAACACAGGCAATCAGGCGGGGTACACCCTGGACAGAGAGCCATCGCAGGGCAACACGGAGACACACAGGACAAACAATCACACACACACCTAAGGACAATTTAGACAGAGCAATTAACCTGACAGTTATGTTTTTGGACTGTGGGAGGTAGCTTGAGTACCCAGAGAAAACCCACGCGTGCACAGGGAGAACATGCAAACTCCATGCAGAAAGATTCCAGGCCGGGAAGCGAACCCAGGACCTTCTTGCTGCAAGGCAACAGCTCTAACCACAGGTAAGACATTTATTTTCTAAACAAATAAAAACAAGACAAGTTAACCAAGACTACTGTGATGGATGAAACTAAGTGGATGGGATGTATGGTGATTGAACGGTGTTTGTTTATCAGAACCTTGTATCTAGAAGAACTGAGTTCTGGGTGTGGAAAAAGAATTTGGTTTGCATTAAACTATGAAGTTGGTTCTTATCAAAACGGCATCAGACGCAATCATGTGTGTCTACCTCACCCTTTCTTTGGAGACCCTCTTCATGGATCCGGAGGTCAGGGAGGTCGGATGACCTCTGGGCACCGAGGTTCGGTAGATTAACCGCAGTACTGACGCTCCAGTCCAGAGATGTCAGCAGGCACACAGGTTGGAACCAGTTTGCATCTAGAGCAGCTGTTTCTGATTAGCTGAAGGAAACGTTGTGCTGTGTCAGCTGTAGGCAGCTTTTAGCTTGTCGAAAGCTTGCCAAGAGATGCGGTGGCTAGAGAGTTTTCCTACGATAGCCAGTCAGAGTTAGCTCAACCAACAGGATGCTGAATCTCACAGAATGCTGGAATGATGAATCACTCCGTAAGCGACTCTGTTTTAATATTCTCATGTTATGATTTACTTGGCCAATCGGGACGTGCCATGTTAAGGGGTGTTAACAACAAACCCTCAGAACATCACGCCTTCTTTCAGATACAGGATGCTCTGATTTGTAGCTAAGAAAATATCTACATGCAGTGACGTTACTTTAACTTTAATTTATCTCTAATGGACATTGTGTCTGAGTGTAGATCATGATTCACTTGTTAAACCAAACATTACTGATCATCATAATAATATTCATTTCAACTTCAGTATTCCAAGCACAGATTAATCAACCTTATTAATTTAAGCACAGATTAATCAAAACATTATTATTATTCATCAACCATTATTGTTCATTCATATAATTATTTACTATTATAACGGTTCTGTCCTTTATTCTGTGCAGGACAGCCTAGATACGCAGACAGGCTTGGCAGAGAAGAACCTTGAGAAGGGAACATGATGTTGACAATGCGTTATCATGTGTTCAGAGCTGCAGAGAGGCCCGGACTCCAGCTGATGGAATGGCAGGATCCGGCAGATTAAAGGCAACGAATGTAGACTCTTGTCTCCATATGACCAGATAGTGAAGAGGTCAAACTGTACATGAAAAACTGACCATTTGTGGACGTTACAACGGCGAATGCGCCTTGGCGCAACAGAGGGAGGTGTCATGTTGACGTGGGTCGTTAATGCTGAGCTCAGGCCGGTAAATATATTGAAAATGAAAGTAAACACGGACTGTACGTTTTTCTTTTTGAAAAAAATCAGCTGAGACGGCAATCTGGAGCAATGCTGAGCTCCTGGAGCTCTTCTCTGTTAGAGCTGGAGGTCAGATTATCAGAGGCTGCACGGGGACTGTGGAGGACAGACACCTTTAGGAATGGCTTGTCAAAACTATTTTGGAATCGCTGCTTCAATCACAATAAAAAGCAAGTTATTTCCAAGACAAATGGAAGTTCGCGGCAGCGCAGAGGCTGCCCCCACAACGCCTTTATGCCACTATCACCTAATCTTTTATAAAAACGATATGATGGCACCGCATTACCGCCACAGTCTGACCACTTATAAACAACCTAAGGCTCCCTGGTGCAGCCATGACGTTGCGTCAAATTGACGGTATTGTTTTGCAAAAATTGCTTTTTTATTTACTCTAATATCAGCTAAAGGAGGCCAAAGGTTAACACTGAGCTAACAATGCTAAAAAAATGGGCTACTTTTTCAATTACCAACAAGTGGATATTAGTGAAATGTATTTATACATATCATGATCTTACTGTGTATGAGTCGTCATCTGGAATCTTCTGGCGCTGGTCCGTAACTGGTAACAGCTGGAAACTCAGGAGGGGAGGGGGAGTTTTCTTTGCTGGTTTTAAAACATGAAAACCATTCACAAATACGACCACATCTTATTGACTGAGAGGGTGGAGCTGCTGCAGTGAAGAAGATGTTTAACAAGGTGACACTAGCTCTTTTCACTCTGAGCAGTCATTTGAAGTGGAGGACGCTTCTCCCCCTCTGCCACGGTCTGAGGTGTGTTCCTGCTGTCACTCCCTGTCTCTGAGTTTTCCCTCCGCAGGTGGGCGTGTCCGGAGGTTGACCAAGCTGCAGCAAATCTGCTCATCAGCCGGCCAGGTGTATTTAAGCAGCTGAGAGACATCCACACTTCGCTGGATGAGTACTCAACCTGGGTACCTTCTACAGCCACTTGAGAATCTTATTTGAGCTCTTTACTTTTTTGAGAATTGAATGTGTTTTTGGATGTTGGAATTGTTGCCTTTGACCTCCTGCTCTTGTCTCCAGAAAGAAACTTCACCCTCTTCTTAGATTGGCAGAATCCTGGAGCCCACACCATTTGGAACTCCACCCTCGCCCATCTCTCAGTCTCTCCCTGGCCAGAACCACCTCTAGCACCCCACCTTCGCCCCCCTGGATCCAAACCCGCTCAGCCTCTCCACTAGCTCAGCTCCCTCCTCGCCTGTGGACACACCTCATTTCGGACTCTCCCCTCCCCACGAGGCTGCCTCCACGTCAAACTGTAGGTCCACATCAACCCAGATTTACTCTACTTACTCCTGTTTGATTCCAACTCTCTCCTCCGTCTCCAGACTTCCCCACGTACCGGAATCTACCAACGGGATCAGCTCACCTTATGCTGCAAACTGTTTTTTTCCCTTCTATAATGTTTTTACCATAACTCTGGCTCAGTCCTGATTCTGTATGTCATGGGTTAGACACCTGAACCACAACATGACACCCTCCTTACCCAGACAATCAAGATGAAAGGGACCAAGTCTATTTGGAGGGGACAAGCAGTCTTGAGCCTTATTGTTTTGAGCTTGTGAGTTTCCTGAAGCTGACCCAACAGGACCAGCTCTGAATGGTAGGTAGCCGTTAGCCGTATCATTAGATTGTCACACAACCTCCCTCTCAGCCGTCAACCTCCTCTAGGGAGGCACCGCAGAGCCGCTCAGACTCCATTACCCAACATCCCTAGCGCCAGGCTTCCGTTTCACGTCACCCGCCAAATCTATATAAGGAAGTGCCGCACAACGCCGGCTCACTCAGTCATCGTTCTCACCGAACTTAACCTAGAGTCCAAACCAGATCAGCTCAGATCACGAAGCCTGTTCAGATCAGACCAACCAGATCAGACCAGCCAGATCTCAGAATCCTGCCTGTTCGTACAGATCAGCTTCAGACCAGGAGTCGCCGTGTTCAGCTGTGTCACCATACAGCTGCGCACCCGGCTCCCAGATTAAACAGCGTGTCCATTCAACCCGGCGTCGGTCACTCCGCGCTTGGGTTAAAAGCCACGCCACATCCAAACTCTCGCCCAGCTCGAGTCACCCCGTTACATAGATTAGCTGCAGGGTTCGGCTCTATGGCCCTAGAGAGTCATTATCCAGCATGTTTTAGAGGTTTATTGGCTTTAACACACCTGGTTTTAATCAGCAGCAAATTACTGAACAGCTGAATCAACTGTGTTAAAGCAGGGAAACAACAGAAACATGCTGGATAGCAGCTCTCTAGGACACGACCACCTACCCTGAGCTACAGTTACGGTCTGCTTCAGAGAAACACCCAAGTTATAAATAAATACCCCGTGAGAAAATTATTTTGTAATGTTTTCATTTATGTCACACAATCACAAATACCCCAATAAAATTTCCCTGCATTTATTTATTTACTGATACCAGCTCTTCTCTTGGTCATAGGTGATCCTCTGGGGTCAGCAGCTGGTTCTCCTCTGCTGCTGTTGTCAGGAGCTTCCAGAAGAAAGCGCCTTTGAAGGATTTCTCCCTCCTCTGGACAGTTATTAATAGTTCTAATAAAATGATCTCAATTTATATATTTCCTGTTTTTGTTCATGTCCATGAACAAAAATACACTTGAATTTAAAATCAACTTTTAACAGTGAGGTGCTAATTGATTTAATCCCATTAGAGCTATTTAAAAGTGCATTAAAGTAATGATAATTTAATAAATGTGATATCTAAATATCTGTTAAAATGTAAACAAACCTGGAATTAAAATCGGACACAATTATGCAGCACAAATAACTTGTCAGACACATACAGCATTTATCATAATAATTAGGCGGTCAGGACACAGAGCTGGATGATGGTTCTCAGGCGTCAAAGGATGGCCGAAGGCTTTCCAGGAAGAGGAGATGTGGCGTGATCCCTTCAAGGAGAAAGAGATTTCCAGAGATCTGTAGAAAACAAGAATGTGAGTTTCAATTAAAGAAATAGGAGAGCCTTGGCTACATGGAACAACAAGAACAGGAAGACAACAGTAACCCAGGACCATCTAGCTGCAAGGCAATGAAACCAACGTCACCACCACAAAGCCCATACCATCAATCACAAACACCTGCACAAAATACCTGTTTTACTATCTAAGCCAGTGTCATCCAAACATTTGGCTATGCAAGCCATAATCGTTCATTTGAAAGTCATTGTGAAACTAAGGTATTTTATTTGTCTTAAATAAAGATAATAAAAACCTCAGAGTTATTTTGGAGGGGTCTGCTTTTTTTACCTGCTCAACATGCAATAGTTTAATGATTTTGTTTTCAGAAGAGAAAATAATACACAAATCTTTGTAGATTCTGGCATTAAATGTTTATTTCACTCAATAATAGGAAGTCCCTGGATTTCATTTCACTGTTTTCTAGTTTGTTAAAATGAAAATTTCATCCATGAAACAACAGGATATAGGTCACTCTTTCCTGCTAGTTTTTTTATTCTACAATTTTAAGAATAGATTATAAGAGACAAGATTACAAACTGTGGTAAAAAATTTGGTGAATAACTTTTTCCAAACTGCACTTGGTGTGTTCAGAAAACGGGTCAAGCAGTCGGGAATACGGCTGAAGTGAAGATGCCCGAGCCAGGTCCACCACAGATACGCAGGATGAGGTAAACATGGATGCAAGTCAATCCAAGTTCATTCACCAGGAAGTAAACCTAACGATACTGTAACTAATCTACGATACTTTATTTGTGTTAATTGTGCTACGAGCCACAACTAAAACTTCAGAAACATCAAATAACTAAAAATAAATTATTGATGGGAAACACAAACCTCCACTATGAAAGTATTACTAATCACTTAAGTCGTGGTTAATCACCAGCTTCTCAAGCCAGACAGAACTGATCTCTGTTTCTCTAAACTGAGGCTGTTCAAAAAGCTATTTAGCACAGGTATGGAAGGCTAGTTCATAACCTTTCTGCAAAAACTCACTTCAAGAGTTCTGAACTATCAATCTAGATTATTTCTGAGTGTTTTCTGCAAAACCAAATCTAAACTTTGTTAAATCTCTGAGATTATTTTGTATTGACAGGATCTAGTTCTCTCTTTGTTCCGGGAATGAATTGTTTTCTACTTTGTTCTGGGTCCGTCATCCCCAGTAGCCGGTTTCTCTGCTATAAAAATGTGTGATAACGTTGGATTAAACAGAGAGACCATAACGTTTAAACAGCTTATTTCCGGTGGACACAGATATAAAACGCTGACATCACATCTAACATTTTAATTTAAAGTAAAACTTGATATTATTTTTAAACACAACATTTTTACTTGCTATATTCATATATGTGGTGGGGTTCAGACACAAATACATCCTAAAAGTCCAACACTTGTGCTAATAACTTCTACAGTGACACCATAGCAACAGAAATCAAATCCGCGTTTTTAAAATAGCTTTTCATCCTCCTCCATGATTACAGATGTTTTGAAGAAACAATTAAATCAACCAACAGCTTGCCTTACAAATGTCTTGTGAAAAGTTAAATTAGTTTAAATTACTTTGTGACATTAACAATCAGCACGGAAAGGCTAAATTAAAACCTGAATAATGATTTCAGTCATAAAAACGCCCAATAAGCCTGACATCTGTACGATGGGGGCGAGTTAGCTGTAGATGGCAAAAGGATCAAAGAAACACAAAAACCATCTTCAGCTCAATTAAAGTAGTAAAAATGAGACGTGTAAGCATCAGACTTTATTCCTCAGTCTAAAAGGAAACTTTTCTCTGAAAGACGACGTGCAGCCGAGGCCCGGAGTTTAGAGAACCACACAAGCACCGGTTTTCACAAAGTTTCAGTGTTTTTACATGTTTTTGTCACATTATTCTTTTCAGAACAAATTAAAGCGGTTCAGAGGTTTTCAAGGCTTTGTTTTAGATGTGCGGTGTTGGCCCTCATGCCGAGTAAACATCTGTTAAAACAGCATTAATGACATGCTGTGAAAAGTCATAGATGTCCGAGCTGTGAGATGGCAGTAGTCCACTCTGGACATCTCTGTTAGCTTCACTTCCCACTCCAAACTCAAGAGTTACCTGTAAAGTGTCAGAAACCAACCTTTAGGGGAGTGAAGCCCCGCCCCATAACTGGAGGGTTGCTGGTTTGGGTCCCGTCTGTAGCAGTCGTTGTGTCCTTGGGCAAGACACTTCACCCTCCGTGCCTGCTGTTGGTGGTGCCCGTCTTATAGCTCATCACCACCAGCGTGTGAATGTGTGACTGGCTGACTGTAAGGTGCTTTGGGGGGCTGTTGGACACCAGAAGGTGCTATATAAAATACCATAATCCCAGCCATCTCTTTAGTGTTAGTCTGGATTACTATGTGGCTCCTGCATTATACTAACTCTACCTCTGGAGTTTATGAAAATTACCAACTAAAGCCAACAGAGACAAAAAACATTTTAACATTTAAAATTTGAGTCATTCTCAAAACTTTTATCCAGAAGGAAGGAGGGCGTAACAAATCCACCTCCAACATGGCTGAATGTAAGTAAGTAAGTAAGTAAAAGTGTATTTATAGAGCGCCTTTCACAGATATAAATCACAAAGCGCTGTACAACATGATAAAGATCAGGGCAAATACCTCTAACCAATAAAAACATCAGAAAAACAATAGCAGTGATAAAGTAGAAAATAAAATCATGAGTATAAACAAAGTGAAGGTGTGAACCCGAACAAAGCCATCTTTTTGAACATTTAGGGAGGGAACGCCTGGATGAAAAGGTGAGTTTTTAGATGATTTTTAAAGACCTCTACAGTGTTAGAGAGACGGAGATTTGAAGGTAGACTGTTCCAAAGTCTGGGGGCAATAGTCTGAAAGGCCCTGTCCCCTTTGGTTTTCAGTCTGGTTCGAGGAACAGCCAGGAGGTTTTCAGATGTGGATCGGAGGTTCCGAGAGGTGGTGTGTGGGGATAAAAGCTCAGATAGGTAGCTTGGAGCCTGGTTGTTAAGAGCTCTATAGGTCAGGACTAAAACTTTAAACTGTATTCTATATTCTACCGGGAGCCAGTGGAGGGACTGTAAAACTGGAGTGATGTGAGCTCGTCTGCTGGATTTGGTTAGGAGTCTGGCTGCTGCATTTTGGATGGCTGTAAGGTGTGAGAGGGAGGTTTTGCTGAGACCAGTAAAAAGAGCGTTACAGTAGTCTAAGCGTGATGACACAAAGATATGGATGATTAGCTCCTGTGTGTGTGTGTTGTAGGTGTGTTTTCAGCCATTACAATGAGACAGAGTTCATTTTCTGATGTGATTGTGATGAAAAAAAGAGTACAAATAACTCATTCATCATAACGTTTGTGTAACATGAGGGTAAGACCCCTCAGAGAGAAAACAAAACGGACACAGACGTGTGAAGTGGTGAACACATGAAACATCGTAGAACTGCTCATCCTCCCAGAGGTCTCGCCAGTCAGTGCTGGTTATTTCTGTTACTTCATAACCAAACAAATAACTCAAGAACCGACAGCTGGGAGACGTAATAAAACAAAATCACCATTTCTGTTTCTGCATCACTCAGGCAGGACGCCATCTAGATCTCCAAACAGGGAAGACACGTTACTGAGCACTACGGCTTCATTCTAGCTGCTCTGTGGCTGTGTGACTCCAACAAACCAAAACAATTACAACTCTGGGGTTATTTTGTATTTCATGACTAACTTTGCACACATAAAATGTTAAAACACATTCAGTTCAGATACGTGGAGCACGTGCTGTTGTGTCAATTACACAATGACATTTGAATAGAAGCCAGCTCCAGGTGCTTCCAGCAGCGGTTTAAAAGGCTGTAAAATAATAATAAAACCACAGTGTTATCAGCAAATATCTCCTCAGCTTTGTTTACCAGCTTCTAAACAACGAGAGTGATTATTGTCAGGCTTAAGCAGTGATGTTGTCTGTTGAACGAGACCACGATGTTTTCTCTTTAATATTTTAGCCAGAGATGCTTTGGAGACTTCTCATTTCCACATTATTTTTGACGAGCCTTGAATTCAGCTGTCAGCGTTTTACAAACACAAACAATGCTCCATCAGTTGAATTAAAGCGTTGAACAAAGCCGGCTCAGGCTTAGTGATCAGCCTCCGTTGTTATTATCCATTTAATGAAAAGTACATTTGTTTTTATTTTACATTCATGCCATTAATACACCAAAAACAGATCTTTTCATCATGTCTGAGCCTAAAAACCAACAAATGCATCATCACAAAGGTTCGTTTTGACATCATTATTCCAGAAACAGACGATATCTTTCATAAAAAGACAAGGCTTGTGTTCAGAAACACGTATGAAAAATAATAATTGAGTCATTTTGATGAAGCTCCTTCTCTGACGAGTCGTCATGATGCAGAGTGCAGCTGTCCACAACAGCTGGATGTGTTCCTGGTTCAAATCCCCCCTTTTTCCACAGATGTGGAGAGAATTCATTATACTCTTTATCTTTCTTCTCTTTAATTCTCCGATGTGAGGAGATGACTCACACCGGGAGCTCTTCCCTTTCTTAGAATTGTAATTTAAGATTTCTCGTTTCATACCATCAGAGTAAATGCATTCAATATATTCTCCGTATGTTACAATCAGCTGTGTATTCATCTCACTGTGGTTGATGTGAATGAAGTTTATTTATTCATTTTATTCCACAAGAAACCACCGAGATGCACCTGAAGGGTTTAGAAAGTTAGTTTTCTGAAATATCTATAGTTATAGAACAAACTTCGTCTGTTCCGTTATTTTTGAATATAGACGGATTTCACTTTACAAACATTCTAATGAGGTTGGGTTTTCTAACAACCTTTTACAAATGAAACAAAACAACCTGCAGCTTCTGGGTTTTAATAAATCCACAGAACCCAGGAGAAAGGGCCGTGAGAGCCGAATGTTAAATGCTGAAAATTTTGGCTTTGACACTCACCGGGTCTGACAGTCGGTGTGAACTTCCAATAAGATTATGGCAGTTTTAACCTGCACGAGGCCCTCCGTGCATTAACCTCTCTCCACCCGACAGAATAGGCCGTCTGGTCAAACGTATCGGTGCTGACTCCAGAACACTCAGTTTATTCCAAACAGCAGACACGTGAAATAGTGGCTGAAAACAAAATCACAGAAGGATTATTGTAAAAGTATTTAAAAGACGTTTGAATGAGGCAGCACGTGATGCAGGCGTTTAATGACGATTTACAGATTTATTCATTATTTCCTACTCATGCTTTAAAGAATGTCTCTAAAAATAATAGATTTAAGGGTAAAGTAACTTGGTTTGTATAAAATAGTGCACCGTGTTTTTGTAGTATTGTAGACACTTTACATGTATGCTGTTTTTTTCTTTAACGTTGTCTGGTAAGGTGAACTGGTAGCAGCAGATCGGTAACATTTCTGGGGGAGGAGGGTCATCTGCCAAACAACAAATGATCCAGTGGTGAAGAGTGTCAGGCTTCTCCTCTCTGCGCCCACACCTGCTTCTCGTCATCTCATCAACTCCAGAAGCTCTCTCCAGGTCTCTCCACTCACCAATCAGGCCATGAGCATAACATCGAGAGAAGCGATGGGGAAGGAACATTTGGGCTAGATCCAGCTCCTGGTGGTTGGTGTGGTGGCTGATCGGGCTGGGTCGGGTTTGGGGTGCGTTCGGGTGGTCGGCCGATGGCCTGTGCCGGCCCGGTAAGACGGCAGCCCGGCTTTGCTTTAAGTCAGCCTTGTTTGCGTCGTGGCATGTCGGATGGTGATTGGGATGTGTAGGTGAAGCAGCAGAGGCTTGAGGACGGCAGCTACAGTATGTGGTGCGTGTTGGGGTGGTGGATGGTGCACATTTTGCTACCTCTAACCCGTTCGCTGTGTCCAGGGTGCTGAGAGCAGTGATAGGGGATGTGCTTGATGCTGCTGTTGATGGCGGTGTGTCTGAGAAAGGCCCAGTGCCTCAAGGCACTGAGGCAAGAGGAGGTTATGGGGGTGGGTTTTTTTTTCAGTCGCATTCTAGTTGTTGGGCTAAGGGGGTGGATCCACTCCACTGTTGATTATTTTTCACGCGGTGGAGCTCCCCGCTCGTGTCATGTTGGGTTATTTTAGTTTAGTCAGGGCATATGAGAAGTCCCCTTTGAGCGGGGTTAGGTGTCAGGGCTTTGGTCGTGTAGCTGGTGCCAGTGTGGTGGGTGTGAGGTGTCGGCGGTGCGGGGGTGACCATGAGGGCAAACATGTGTAACTGGTGGGAACCATCAAGCAGCTTATAGGGGTTGTGTGGTGTACAGGACGCCGTGGAGGTTGAGAAGTTTTAAATGGAGCATAAGATGTTTTATGCTGAGGAGGTGCATCGTGCGGGGGTTATGGGTGGTGGTACGTCGGGGTCGGGGCCTTGTATTGTGCCATGTCAGCTGGAGGTGCAGATGAGGAGGCAGGTGTGGTGGTTGTGAGGGATATGAGAATATTTTTAGCTTTTCTGGTTGAGGCTTTGTGTAGGGTGAAGCATACAGCATCCAACAAGTCTGATGTGGCTCGCAAGGTGACTCATGCTGCGGAGGCCTTTTGGGGGTTTTTGTGACCTGTCCCTTGAGTGTATTTGGGGGGCTGCGGGTTTGCGGGGGGTCGAGGGATCTGGGTTTGCTGTAGGTCGCGGGACGCCCTTGGTGGTGGATGTTGGTAGTGGGGGAAGGGGAGGGGGGGATTTTTAACCTGGGTCTTTGTCTTTATTCCTCTGGAGCCAAGTTGAGCAATAACCATCCTATCCATCTCATTACCAAAGACATTACTTCAGTTTTGTCTTTGTTTAACTGGAAGAAGTTTGATTGCGTCCAGCCATTATCTACGTTTCCATGGGCGCAAGTGTAACCCACATATAAATGTACCTTAAATATTAGAGGTCAATCTCTATGAAAATAAATAAATAATAATAATAATCAATGGCACGGTCAACTCCTAGATGTCCCATGTTATTGTGGAGATGTTGGAAAACCATTGGCCTTAACCCCTCTGGTAACACGAGTTGAAAGGAGATGTCTGGACCGGTTTGTCTCTTACGATAAAGAACTCCATTTTGAAGTTCAAATCGATTGAGTTCACGTAGTAACAGCGGAAGCTCTGGTAGTTCTGCTCTAAGTCTGGGGGATGGAGTCTGACCAGTCTCTAACTGAGTAATGACAGTATTAAGAGCAGGATCTAATCTCTGTTTCTGTCTCAGCTCGTCCTCTGTTATAGGTGGAACAAGAGGAAAACCACTTAACTGTTCTTCCTCGAAGCTGTCGGGAACAGCCCGAACCTACTGGTCCAAAACTTCGACTATATTTACTTTGACTGTTAAGCGAGGTAAATCTGATAGTTGAGCCACAAGTAACCCTAAAGAGGCTGTTATACAAGTAATCAAAATGAATGCCCTATCAGAGCAGAAATTCTTCATGTAAACATGTCAGTCGGGACATTCTGATCCAATACGGTCCGATCGGAATGAAATTCAATTCCGATTGAGAGAGCTGTTTTTTTTCCAATTGTCATTTCGATTGACATCCATGTGCATGCCCATTCAGATCGTTGCAGTAAAATAATGCCCACTGTGCATGTGTACAACTTCAGTGGACTGAATTAGAACCTTTTTTGTGCTTCTCTTGCATTGGTGAGGAGACACGCAACGCCATTATCCGTTGTTGTGAGGGCTTTCCAACAGGCTTGCAGGGACGGACAGAGTTGAGCCCACTTTTCTAAACATCCATCGAATGAAATGGAGAGCGCAAGCTTGTGAATGGCCAAGATGCCACTTACCCAAGGCCAACCGCACCAGCATTTGGTCTCACAAGGGATCTAAGGATCTCTTCTTGGTGCCATCAGGCCACCTCTGGTGAGCACATGGAGGGCTTTGCAGCCCCCAATGAAGTGCCACCCCACACCATTACTGATCCACTGTCAAACCGGTCATTCTGGTCAGGCAGCAGAATGTTCTTCATAGTATTTCCAGACTGTGTCTGTCACACGTGTTCAGTGTGTACCTGCTTTTATATGTGACTAGCACAGGCTGCCAGTGGTGAATTTGACAATCTTGGTGTTCTCTGGCAAATGCCAAATGTCCTGCACGGTGTTGGGCTGTAAGCACAACCCCCACATGTGGACATCAGACCCTCAAACCACCCTAATGGAGTCTGTTTCTGACCCTTTGAGCAAACATGTGCCCATTTGTGGCCCAAGGTCATGTTGGAGGACTCTGGCCGTGCTTCTCCTGTTCCTCCTCGCACAAAGGTGGAGGTAGCAGTCCTGCTGCTGGGTTGTTGCCCTCCTATGGCCTCCATGTCTACTATGTAGGGCAGCAGTAGCTCAACAGGTTGAGCGGGTTGTCCAGTAATCGGAAGGTTGCAAGTTCGGTCCCGGCTCCAGACACAGAATTCTGCTGTTGTGTCCTTGGGCAAGACACTTAACCCACCTTGCCTGCTGATGGTGGTCTGAGGGACCGGTGGTGCCTGTGCTCGGCAGCAGTACTCTGTCAGTGCGCCCCAGGGCAGCTGTGGCTACATTGTAGCTCATCACCATCAGTGTGTGAATGGATGAGTGATACACTGTAGTGGAGGGGTGCCCAATCCTGGTCCTGGAGGGCCGGTATCCGGCAGGTTTTGTGGTTTTTCTGCTCCAACAGACTTGATTCAGTGGTTGAAACGCCTGTGCAGCAGCTTATCAGGCTCTGCAGAAGCCTGTTAATTAGCTGCTGATTGAAATCAGGTGCGTTGAAACAGAGTTCAAACTAAAACATGCAGGATACCGGCCCTCCAGGACCAGGATTGGGCACCCCTGCTGTAGTGTAAAGCACTTTGGAGTCCTTACTCTGAAAGGCGCTATACAAGTGTGGGTCATTTATCATTTATCATTTATCATGATGTTCTGGCCTGTCTCCTGGTAGTCCCACCATGCTCTGGAAACCGCACTGTCTGTCAGACACAGTGTGGTGCCACAGCTTGTATTGATGTGCCATCCTGGATGAGCTGCACTACCTGAGCCACTTGTGTGGGTTGTAGACCAACTACCACTAGAGTGAAAGCACCGCCAGCATTCAACAGTGACCAAAACATCAACCAGAAAGCACAGGAACTGAGAAGTGGTCTGTGGTCACCACCTGCAGAACCACTCCTTTAATAGGGAAGTGTTGCTAAAACCTATCATTTCCACCTGTTGTTTATTCTATTTGCACATCAGCAGGTGGAATTAATTGTCAATCAGTTTCCTAGGTGGACAGTTTGATTTCACAGAAGTGGGAGTGGCTTGGAATTACATTGTGTTGGAAATTGTTCCCTTTATTTTTGAACAGTGTAGATAGTTTCATGAACAGCCTCAGTTTGGAGCAATAGAGATCACGCCCAACAGAACTGAAAAGCTGACGGCTGGTGCTTTCCCAGCACTTTACACTGATGCCCATTTCTAATTACAGGGTTATTTACATGGACTCCTGTGGTTATTTCATTCAGGTTAATCTATTTTGATGATGCCAGTTCCCAAAAAAATATATATAAAAATCAATTCTCAAGGCATTTTGGAAAAAGCAGTTCATATTAAGTCCAGATTCAAGCCAACTGAATTAATTTGTAATGAAGCTACTTTCAAATTAATTCAATTCAAGTTTATTTATATGGCGCCAAATCACAACAAGAGTCATCTCAAGGCACTTCACACAGTAAACATTTCAATACAGGTCAGGTCATTAAGCCAATCAGAAAAAGTTTCTTATATAAGGAACCCAGCAAATTGCATCAAGTCACTGACTAGTGTCAGAGTCTTTACAGCAGTCCTCATACTAAGCAAGCATTTAGCGACAGTGGAGAGGAAAACTCCCTTTTAACAGGAAGAAACCTCTTGAGGATCCTGGCTCAGTATAAGCAGCCATCCTCCACGACTCACTGGGGGTCGAGATAACAGAGCAGACACACACACACACACACACACACGCACGCGCACACACACACACACACACACACACACACACACACACACACACACACGCACACACACACACACAGACACGCACACACACACACACACACACACACAGCATATATACCAAGTAATGTTTCTATGGTTACATTGTGATTTCTTAGTAAATATTCTATTTAGTGATAGATAAACTTTATTGTATTTATCCTAGTGAATCTATAATTAAATGGGTAAACTAGTAGTAGCACATTCAATGTCAAGGAAAGTAAAGTGTTATTGTCAGGAGAGGGAGAATGTTTAAATGGTTAGCAACAGTGTGCTAGCCGATGGCCCCCTCTATGAGGCTACCACAGCTCAGCAGAACATTGTTGTAGCTTCTTCTGGGGAGAAAAACACTTAAGAGAAAAAATAAAGTTAACAACTGAAATAGCAGGAAATAATGCAGTTAAAGAGCAAATTGTAGAAGAAAGTAGTAGAGTGTGGAAAGTGGTCAGTGTGTCCTCTAGCAGTCTAAGCCTATAGCAGCATAACTACAGAGATAACTCTGGATAACCTAGCCTTTTAGATGGAGGCATATTGGAGGCAGGGCAAGGGAGAGTTGTCTTTACCGACTGTACACTCCACCTCCCTCTACTTATAAAATTATAAAGTTCCCAGGGGTAAAAGTTGTCCTATAATGAACCAGCAGTGGGAGGGAAAATCCCTTTGAAATAAGAAGAAACCTCCAGCTGAACCAGAACCAAGCTCAGAATGAGCGGCCTCCTCCCTTGGCCGTCTGTTGCTGAGAGGACAGGAAAGAGACCGACAGAGCCTGCAGGACTTCCACTGGTCACCTCGAAAAGACAAATCTAGAAGATAAACAGAGAAGTTGAAGATGATGACAGCAATAACTTTAAAAACAAATATAGAAAGTAGAGAGTAAAGACAGCAGAGTGAGGAAAGGTCAGTTTGTCCTCCAGCAGTCTGACCCTGTAACCGCATAACCAAAGGGGTGAGCCAGGAAAACCCAAGCTAACCATGTATAACTAATACTTGCCCCAACTCCTGGCTCACACAGCAGCATTAGGTATGTCTATTTATGACCCAATGCTCCCCTTCCGACAATCTTTAGGATGCCTCAGATTACCATAATGACTCTAAAGATGATCCTATCAGACATTCTTGCGGTGTGTGGTGTGTTAAAAGCATTCTGGTCTGCTTGAAAGGATGACAGGACTGCTTCGATAATAAATCTGGGATATTTAACATTTTGATTGTCTCGGCCTAAAAACACAACGTGTCTTGATGAAAGAAGAGCATACAGCCTGTTGATTGTGACATGTTGCCCATCAGAAGTAGTCCACAGACTATCGCCAATGCCTTCTCCTTCTCTGTCAGGTTTGTTTGCTACAACGTCACATTTGACCTTGAGGGCTTTGGTGAGATTTTTCCTCTGACCTGGGAATGTTCGTGAGTTAAACTGCTCCGTGTGTAGTGTGTAGTTTTTGCAGTTTTGCTGCACGCCAAGCACTGGAGGACTAAAACTTTTTTCCACCTCATGTGGGGTCTCCTGTGTTATGAAAATCATTTGTTGAGGTCTAGCCATGTGAACGGGGCCTGACAGTGCGTCTGAGTCATGGATTGAAACTATAAGCTGGTTCCACCTGCCTCCTGTTCTACTTTTAACAACTTTACTAACCAAACCTGCAGCCTGAGAACCAAGTACTCAGATGGAAACAGCTGGATCATAGGATCTCAAATGTGGGAACAAGCTTGATCTTTGAGAGCTTTTTACATTAGAAGTAACATAACAGGAGAATGCACTCGGACAACTGTTAATTCATCAGGGATGCAGGATGTGAAAGCTGTTTCTCCTAACAGAGGATGTCCCAGAAGCTCTATAAATCTGGTAAGACTGTAATTATTACAGATTTGACACAGAAACACACTTTTAAGTGTCTGAGAAGTCCCCTGAGCTATAAGGGAAACCAAGCTCTTTTAAGGACTTCCATCTGAACAAACAGGGTAAAATACTCAGTCATTTTAACTGTTCAAAAATGTTTTTAAAAAGCCAAAAGACCTTTTCTGGCCTGTGAGGATAAAACACATTCACATTTACATCCAGCCTGTTCCATGCTGCAAATGTTTGACCTGGATCATCTTGGCTCTTCTCAGGGGTTGCATCATCTGCAGCATCCAGAAGACAGAGACTCATGTACCACGCACTCTGTGTTTATTGACTTTAACAAAGCACCCAGCTGTGCATGTGTGTGTGTGTGTGTGTGTGTGTGTGTGTGTGTGTGTGTGTGTGTGTGTGTGTGTGTGTGTGTGTGTGTGTGTGTGTGTGTGTGTGTGTGTGTGTGAATATTCATTCTGGTTTTTGACCAGGAGCGTTGATATAAACTACACAGGGATTAAACACATAAATTTACACTCCCACACAAAACGGTAGAAATAACTACATCTTCTCCGAGGTGGCGATGCATATTTATCAGGGCGTCGACGCCCTTGGCCACATGCTACTTCTATTGTAGTGGGATGGGAGTGAGCTGGCTGTCTGGTGCAGAGGGATCACGAGAGTTATCACGATGAGGGTGAGAGGAAAGGAGAGTGAGGGTGACTTCAGCAAACGCTGAAGTGGGGTCAGCGGGGATTCCACGTGTGTGCCTGAAACCTCCTTATCACCTGTGTGCTCTTTAGCAGCCGTCACGGGAGCAGAGACGCAGCTCTTTGGGCGTGTTGGAGGGATGTGCATAATAAAGCCATCACTGAATCACCATGCAGGAGAATAACACAGACGGAGTGAGATATTACTCTTATTAGTGTATCTGAGGTAGTTTCTTTGAAAACTTCCTCCTTCGGCCAAAGGTTGTGATGCTGCTGCTGTCCCTTAAAATACGTTATTATTATTATCATTATTATTATTATTATTATTATATCATTATTATTATTATTATTATTATTATTATCATTATTATTATTATTATTATTATTATTATTATTATTATCAAAAGCTCTTGTGTGTCTTTCCTTGGGTCTGCAGACTCCTGCATGGTAAACAGCATCTCCTGGAAAACATGCAGACAGCTCACCCTAATCACAAACACAGGAAGGTTACGTGCCGTTGAGCAGTAGATTCTCTGACTCAGTTTTTAAACACAAATAGCCCAGAGAGCAAACACTCTCCCCCGGTGTAAGTCAGGCTCAGATTACTTAGTATCTTGAACACCCGTGTGTAATGTCCTTCACATGCACAAAGAGAAGAGAGGGGTAAAAAAAGGTGCTTTGTGTAACGTCCAAGGCTCTTTCAGAACCACAGCACATCATAGTGAGCCATGTTCTCCGAATAATTAGTGAATAACCTGTTAGGGGCAGCAGCTGAACGTTGCTGCGAGTCACTAATGAATAGTCTCATAATCACTTCCTAATCTGTCTGGACATCTGACGCATGAAAGGAGGCCCATCCAACCATAATCATCCAGTTAGTTTCTTTTTAAGCAGGGTTTTTTATCAAAGTCTACTTTCGTCTATAATGTGTGGCTGACTTCCTCGGGAGGTGGCGGAGGCAGCACAATGCAGCGCAGCGGGGCTTGGGTCTGCCACGGCGTGTCAATGTTTTCGTTATTGTCCGTTTCAATTATAATCCGGCCGAAAGGCCTGGCGCAATGCGTTGTGTGATGTCTGCGGTCCCAGAGGTGGATCCGTGGAGCTGCGGGGGGTTCTCTGGGAAGATCTAATGTTGTTCTGTCCATCAGACAATAAACACAAGGGGAGTGTGTCAGTTTTGTGCTGATGGTTTGATCATTTCAGCCTGGGTGACATATCTAATTCAGTTTAGAGGATACAACTGGAAATTTGAAAGAATGTCCCCTTAATATTGTGTGATGATGACATTATTTTAGTCTTTTTTTACGTGATTTTACTGTAGTTTTCATCTAATGTTGATGTTTCCTTATTCCAACAAGAGAGAGTATTTAAATGACACATAGAGTGCCTGAAATATAGCTACTCTACATGCAATAAATAGGTGAACAGATTTGGATAACTATTTAGCAAGAACAAGACCAGTTTAGTCTCGTTCTTGACCCTAATTAATGCATAGTAAACACTTATTAATGATTTATAAAGTCTTACAGATTAATGAATCATATCTATAAATGATTTATTAGCCACTCACAAGGAGAGACTTATTTTAAAGTGGTACTGATGCTAGGAATGAAATGACCTGATATTATTTCCTTGCATTATAATGTTACCCATTTATTAGCTATATTGGCCTAAATGAGTGTTTCTCAATACACTCCAGACATTCTCCGTCAGCGAATCTCCAGGAAGGGTGTGTATGTGTGTGTGTGTGTGTGTGTGGAGGGGATTGGCTGGCTTAAAATGGGTCCACCGAACACATTAGATCAACCCCAGGTGATCCATAAAAAATGCCTCTTCCTGTCCCAATATGTTTGTTCGTTGGACCACCACTTCATGGCTCATGGACTCTTGGGGGTCCAGGGACCCCAGTTTGAGTGGTGCTGCATTAAAGGGTTCGAGTTATTATTGGATGTTTGTCTGATAAACTTTTGGAGTCAACTCCATTCAAGATTGCCATGACAGCTACACAGCTGAGCCAGGATCCTCTGAAGGTTTTCTTCCTGCTAAAAGGAAGTTTTCCTCTCCACTCTCGCTGCATGCTTGCTTAGTATTAGGATTGCTATAAAGACTCTGACACAAGTCAGTGACTCGATGCAACCAGCTGGGTTCCTCATACAGGAAACTTTTTACTGACTGGCTTAATGAACTGACCTGTTTTAGAAGATTTACTGTGTGAAGTGCCTTTACTCTTGTCGTGATTTGGTGCTACATAAATAAACTGAATTGAACTGAACTGTAGCAAACAAATTAAGTCAGTTTCAACATGTGCTCTGTGAGCTAACAGATTGTGTGACATAATTAATTACTATGTTTTCATATTAAATGACTGCAAATCCATCATTTCTCAACATAAAGTTTCAACTACTCCAGTGTCAGATCTTAAAAAATATGGTTCACTCCTTTAATCAATACAGGTGCTGGCCAGTAAATTAGAATATCATCAAAAGGTTGAAAATATTTCAGTAATTCCATTCAAAACGTGAAACTTGTACATTATATTCATGCAATGCACACAGACCAATGTATTTCCGATGTTTATTACGTTTAATTTTGATATTTATAGGTGACAACCAATGAAAACATCAAATCTGGTATCTCAGAAAATTAGAATATTCTAAAGGCCAATGAAAAAATGTTTGTTTCTCTAATGTTGGCCAACTGAAAAGAATGAACATGAAAAGAATGTGCATGTATAGCACTCAATACTTAGTCGGGGCTCCTTTTGCCTCAATAACTGCAGTAATGCGGCGTGGCATGGACTCGATCAGTCTGTGGCACTGCTCAGGTGTTATGAGAGCCCAGGTTGCTCTGATAGTCGTCTTCAGCTCCTCTGCATTGTTGGGTCTAGCGTATTGCATCCTCCGCTTCACAATACCCCATAGATTTTCTATGGGGTTAAGGTCAGGCGAGTTTGCTGGCCAATCAAGGACAGGGATACCATGGTCCTTGAACCAGGTGCTGGTGGTTTTGGCACTGTGTGCAGGTGCCAAGTCCTGTTGAAAGGTGAAGTCTGCATCCCCCTAAAGTTGGTCAGCAGCAGGAAGCATGAAGTGCTCTAAAACTTCCTGGTAGACGGCTGCATTGACCCTGGACCTCAGGAAACAACACCGGCAGATGACATGGCACCCCACACCATCACTGACGGTGGAAACTTTACACTGGACCTCATGCAACGTGGATTCTGTGCTTCTCCGCTCTTCCTCCAGACTCTGGGTCCTTGATTTCCAAAGGAAATGCAGAACTTGCTTTCATCAGAAAACATAACTTTGGACCACTCAGCATCAGTCCAGTCCTTTTTGTCCTTGGCCCAGGCGAGACGCTTCTTGCGCTGTTTCTTGTTCAAGAGTGGCTTGACACACGGAATGCGACACCTGAATCCCATGTCTTTCATGAGTCTCCTCGTGGTGGTTCTTGAAGCGCTGACTCCAGCTGCAGTCCACTCTTTGTGGATCTCCCCCACATTTTTGAATGGGTTTGTTGTCACAATTCTCTGCAGGGTGCGGTTATCCCTAGAGCTTGTACACTTTTTTCTACCACATTTTTTCCGTCCCTTCGCCTGTCTGTTAATGTGCTTGGACACAGAGCTCTGCGAACAGCCAGCTTCTTTAGCAATCACCTTTTGTGTCTTGCCCTCCTTGTGCAAGGTGTCAATGATTGTCTTTTGGACAGCTGTTAAGTCAGAAGTCTTCCCCATGATTGTGGTGCCTTCAAAACAAGACTGAGGGACCTTTTAAAGGCCTTTGCAGGTGTTTTGAGTAAATCAGCTGATTAGAGTGGCAGCAGGTGTCTTCTATATTCAGCCTTTTCAGAATATTCTAATTTTTTGAGATACCAAATTTGGAGTTTTCATTAGTTGTCACTTATGAATATCAAATTTAAATGTAATGAACATTGGAAATACATTGGTCTGTGTGCATTGCATGAATATAATGTACAAGTTTCACGTTTTGAATGGAATTACTGAAATATTTTCAACCTTTTGATGATATTCTAATTTACTGGCCAGCACCTGTATATTTGCAGTGGTCTCTATAGTAACGAATGCTTTGTGAGTCATACTCTTGGGGGAAAAAGCACCGGTACGCCTATTTCAGGAAGTAGAAGTGAGCCACGTCAGAGGAGAACTTCACACTACAGGATTTGGAGTCTTATTTCTGTCATGGTCTGTGTCTGCCCCTTTCTTCATTTGCCTCCTGGTGTCCTCCATCCCTCTCTAGATTCCCTTTTGTGTCTCTTAGCGCCCTCATGTGTCCTTTGTCTGTGTTTCAGTTAGGTGTCTTATCTTGTAAAGTCAATTCCTCCCAGGTCCTGTGCCATTCCCCTGCTCAGTGTTTGTGTATATGTGTTTCTGTGAGTCCTTCCCTCAGTTTTAGGTTCAGTTTTGGGCTTAAGGTTATCTGCCCTCCATTGGTTCTGTTTCCCCCATTTAGATAATTGGTGTCACTTGCATTCCCTCCAGCCCTCACTCCACACACCTGTTTCCTGTTTCCTTAATTGTTCTCCCTGTGTATTTAAGCCCTGTCTTGTCTCTGTTTGGTGTCGGTCCATTGTTTGTATTTGTCAACGTTGTTACTCATGTGAGCCTTTGGTCTCCAGGTTTTTGGTGCTCTAGGAGAGTTTTCGTTTGTCCTGTGGTCAGGACTTTTGGATTTTTGGCTCGCTGTCTTTGGGATTTACTTTTGTTTTTCATCCTGCAAATAAATTATTTATTTAAATTATTTATTTACTTCATTTTCTGCTTCGTGTCATCCTGGTTACTGCATTTTGGGTTCAAACATCCCCAAATCGTGACAATTTCCTGATATTTGGACATCTCACCTCAAATTGGATAACAGCAACGCAACTCTGACTCTGTTTGATCTGCAACGTTGATGTTTTATCTTCACAAACACAAGCCTGAAGGAGTTCTGCCATGTGGTGGAGCTGCTAATGCTAACAGTTAGCTTCTACTAGCCAAGACATTCTCTGCTGTTTCCTGGACGCTAAACCAACAACAGCCCCTCCCGTCACAAGTCAAGATGGGTGAGTCCATGAGTGTGATGTAGATCTATCAGAATTTTCAAATCCAAATGTTTCACCATCTGTTTTCTTTTTAATATACTTTTTCACAATATATATTTGAAGACAACAAACAACACAGAACACTCCGCACCCCACCCCCTCCCATGCAGCCCGCTATATTGGATCAAAAGAATAAAGAAAACAAACACAAAACAGGTTTCAGTGAAACACTCAACCAAAACACAAAAACAGTCCCTGAAAAGAAATAAAAGAAACAGAGACACCATTAAAAGATGACACAAATGATAAAAACACAGAATTAAACTGTGCAAATGGTCCCCTCAGAGTGTTCTTGATCTTCTCCTGGTGTACATGAGACATTGCCTCCGCGACCCAGTGGCCATATGATGGCGGGAAGGAAAATTTCCACTTGGAACTACTGAGTCTTTAAGCCAGTAAGCAAGAAAAGGCAACCATACATAATTGATAAGTGTCGAAAGAAACGACTACAGCAAACACAGCTGTCAACAGGTCAGGGTACACAGTGGTCCCACAAATCTTGGCGAGGGCATCAGAAATAGACCTCCAGTACCTCTCTAGCTTTGGGCATGTCCAGAAAATGTAGAGAAGTATATCTGGTGAAAATGTTCACACACATTGGGTCCAAGTCTGGCTTAATTTTAGAAAGTCTGCCTTTGCAAACGATGCACCACTTTGAACTGTGTCTCACGGAGATCAAGGATTTATGAATATGCTGTTGAATCGTGTGCCAAACCTCCTCTAACAGTCCAACGCCCAGGTCCAGCTCCCATTTCTGTTTCAAAACAACCAGACCGGTCCAAAGGTGTGAGCTGAGCTGGGTGTAAGTTTACCCAAAACTCTCCTAGTAGATGTCCAACAGTCTAAAATGTCATCTAGAAGAGTCTGAGATGGACACAGCGGAAAGCATTCAGAGGTGGATGTCACAAAGTATCTCAGCTGAAAATACCTAAAGAATTGTTATTTGTGGATACATAATTTGGTCACCAGTTGTTCAAAGGAGGCAAATGTACCATCAACATACAGGTAATGGAAAGTATGCCTTTAGTAGCCCATCCATTAAAGGTTTCATCAGACACAGATGGAAGAAATGTGCACAGGGGCGGCGAACCAACTACAGGAATCTTCCCTGATTTAATGAAAATTGCTAAGGTGGCTCATTAATTTAAGAGTGGTGATGAACACAGTTTCACTAATTATAGGCCAGTGTCACTGCTTCCACAGTTTTTCAAGATATTAGAAAAAGTGTTTGCATCAAGGTTGGATAAAATCATCGAAAAATATAAAAATGTCAACCATGAACAGTATGGATTTAGGACCAAACATTCAACAGCAATGGCAGTAATGGATTTAGCAGATACAATATCATCAGCAATAGACAATAAAAAACTATTTCATTTGTATTTTTACTGATTTAAAGAAAGCATTTGATGTCATTCATCATTCAAGGTTACTTCAGAAATTACATCGGTATGGAATAAGAGGTGTGGCTCATCGATGGGTTAATAGTTGTTTAGACGATAGGAAACAGTTTGTTCAAATAAATGATGCCAGATCTGAATCGAGTGATATTCATTATGGAGTGCCACAAGGGTCGGTCCTCTGACCTGAACTGTTAATATTGTTTATTGATGACCTTATACATGTATGCAATCTACTTGATACAGTTTTATTTGCAGATGATACCACAGTATCTTATTCAGGATTAAATATACATGAAGTAACTCAAGTGATTGACAGTGAACTGATAACAGTTACAAAATGGTTTGATACAAATAGACTGTCCCTGAACCTGAACAAACCTAACTTTATACTGTTTAATAACAAAAAAGCTGGAATGTATCTTTAAGAATAGATGGAATGGAAATTCTGAGTAAAATAAACCAAATTTCTAGCAGTTATGTTCGATGAGGATCTCACTTAGAAATCATATATCAGTTATACATGAAGGGGAAAGTTGCCAAAGCCATAACATAAAGTCAAGTTTCTTCTAAATTGTTCAGGATACACTGCTATGTTTACTGTGTAGAAATTTGGGGAGCAACATGTAAAACCTCTACACAACTTTTGATAATTCTACAAAAAAGAGCATTGAGGATCATTAATAACAGTAACTATAGAGATCACTCTAATCCATTATTCATTAGATATAAAATACTGACATTCCCTGACCTGGTAAGAGTGGAAAATATTGCAAATAGTGTACAGAGCAAATACAAGTACTTTACCAACTAATATTCAGAAAATGTTTCACCAGAGAGTGAGTACCGGTAGATACATGAACTGATGTCTTTAAAAAAACCTAATTTCTGAACCAAAAGGAAGGAATGTAATATTTCTGTAAACGGTGTAAGATTATGGAATGTCCTTAACAGCAAAATTAAAGAATCAAGTTCACTTGCTAAATTAAAAAAAAAGTATAAAATCTAACGTATTAAGTAATTATGAAAAGGTTAATAAAATGTCAACGATTATATATAAAAATTTGAACGTGATAGAGGTTATAATATTGTGTATGTTTGACATGTAGCGATAAACATTGATTTACGTCTATATTTCAAATGTGGTGTAGATTTAGCTTGTTAGTTGTTTATAATCTTATATTAATTAATTGGGGCACCACCAGTTTAGTGGAACAGGACCATTGGATTTAATATCTATATCGGCTTAAATTAATCAGTCTCATAGTTAACACCACAAATTAATCTGAAAGTGGAATTCTTGTGAGAATGTGTCGCCTATTCTCGAGATCGCTAGACAATGATCAGGCATAATTTGAAGTTTTGTGGATTTATTACAAACATCAGTTGAGACATGACAAAAAGTACCAAACACAGCTTATCGTTTCATGCATGGAAATAAGACAACTGTTAACCCGAAGCTTTATGGCAGTGATATGGAATAACTGGTTCGTAATAAAGGTGGAAATTTGGTGAAACACTAGATTATAATAAATTGGAAGTGATTTCTACAGGGTAAACAAGTGAATTTTCATGGTGTGTGTGTGTGTGTGTGTGTGTGTGTGTGTGTGTGTGTGTGTGTGTGTGTGTGTGTGTGTGTGTGTGTGTGTGTGTGTGTGTGTGTGTGTGTGTGTGTGTGTGTGTGTGTGTGTGTGGACTAGGAGTCGTTGCGGCAGAAAGGAGAAAGGGAATTCTTGAGGCTAAACGTGAATTTGGATCGAAATAAAATTCTCCATAAAAGAATTGGACTAATCTGAATTCACGAATTGTGGTTTAGCAGAAAAATCAGCCAGAGGGAATGTTCACAGACCTGTTTCCATTGCCAGAGGGTCGCCAGCGGTTAGTAGTCTTTGGTCCTGGCTGAGCCAAGATCCCTGGTACTGGATGGTTCTGGCTCCCTGAATCGGTCAACGTCATTTGTGACACAAGGATGCTGTTCCTCTATTCGCTGCTCGATTCTAGGTTCTGCCAGCTGCACAAAACGTGGAATTCAGATCACAGGTCCGGGTTACCCAAACGGAGTCGACTCCAACACATTCTCACACCCAAAGCATCAAAATATGACGCATGTGACCAAACCTCAATATATGACAATTCAGGATGCCCCAGCGCGTCAGGAGACGATGATCAGGGACAAGTGGCTCTGCTGGCGTCAGTGTTTGACGCCCACGGCCACACGGACATTATTCGACTATTTAACCTTCCCCTCACCCCAATCCTAACCTTAAGGTCAGTAACTGTTATCTTAAGGTTAGGATTGGGGTGAGGGGAAGGTTAAGTAGTTTACAAGTCATTCTAATATCCGTCTCACCACCGGCGTCGAAAACCGACGCTCTGGGACGCTGCGCCATCAGTGTGTCCCTGATCGTTGTCTCCTGACATGCTGGGGCATCCCAAATCGTCATATATTGAGGTTTGGTCACGCGCGTCATATTTTGACGCTTTGGGTGTGAGAATGTGTTGTTGAATCAGGAAACTGTTCCAAACTGGTTTAACTCTTAATATGAAAACGACCGCCATGCAGACTTCCGGTTTCACGCAGAAACTCAAAACAAACAAACGGGGTTGCTTCTGATTTTTACTGTAACTTTGAGAGCTAATGGCTTCACAAATTTATGAGTGTCGGGTTATCTGTTGCTGGGCCCAGATGGAAAAGCCCAGCAGAGGTTCACTTAAGGCATCTTTCTTTTTTTGTTCTGTCACACGAGGTCTGAACTTCTGGTTTTATAAATGACCTTCACAAGAATTTTAGAATCTACATTCAAAAGACTGTAAGAGCCGCAGCACAAAGGGTTTTAGCACAGAAATAACAGCTAGATGAATATTTGGCTAAAACAAAGACTGGCAGCAGCAATGGTAAGAATAGTCCAAATTTTTCTTAAAAACTCGGCTGAAAAGCCATCCATTCTGGGAAATTTGTTGCTCTACATGTTGCTGATTGCAGCTGCAATCTCGGCCATTCAAATATCCTTTTCCAGATCCTCAGCCAGATCTACAGAGGGAGCATGCATAAGTCAGAATATTCGTGCATTGTTGATAATGTTAACTTCATGTGGTCATGAAGTCATTTGAGCACCTGGTTCTCCCTCACCTCAGTCCCCCTCCTGGACCCCCTGCAGTTTGCCTACAGAGCCAACAGGTCTGTAGATGACGCCACCAACATAGCTCTACATTTCATCCTGCAGCATCTGGACTCCCTAGGTACCTCCGCCAGGATCTTGTTTGTGGACTTCAGCTCTGCCTTCTAGTGATGTGTAGGTCACGAACGAACCGGCTCTAAGAGCCGGCTCTTTGAAGTGAACGGCGGGAGCCGGCTTGTCATTGGGAGCCGTCCCCTCCCCTCCCCCCTCCCCCCTGCCTTGGTGAAAGCTACAGGCGATTGGTCAACATGTGTAACTGCGTGTCCAGACTGTCCACACACAGAGCAGTAAGGGCGGGGAAGAGGGAGGATCATACTCAGACAGACACAGCAGAGCACATGCGGGTGGAGGTAGACGAGAGGGAATGAGGAGGAAGAAAAAGGCGAGCGAGGGGGAGGAGAGTGCGACGAAGACGGTGAGAAAATGAGCGCCAGTAGTCGGAAAGTGGAGATTTCTTGAAGTGTTCAGTTATTAAATCCATAGAAATGATAAATATTTGATATATTGCTTGTTTTTTACATTAGTAAATTATTTTACATATAGTTTAGCATTATTTTGGTTATAAATGTACTCTACGCAACAGAAAATCTGAGGAGCCACTTGGGAGCCAAAAGAGCCGGCTCTTCTTGGTGAGCTGAGCCTAAAGAACAGGCTCTCTAAAAAGAGCCAGAATTCCCATCACTACTGCCTTCAACACAATCCTCCCAGACCTCCTACAAGCAAACTGTCCCAGATGAACATGCCTGACCCCATCTGCAGGTGGATCACTGACCTTCTGACAGACAGGAATCAACAAGTGAGGCTGAGGAAGAATGTCTAGGACCTGCAGACTACCAGCACCGGTTCCCCTCAGGGTTGTGTTCTCTCCCCTCTGCTCTTCTTCCTGAACACCGGCTGCACCTCCAACCACAAGTCTGTCAAGCTTATCAAGTTTGTCTTGGACTCCCATCATGATGCTGGACTTGTGTTGCTTCCTGGACACCATCATCACCCCTCAAGTGGGAGTCCACCATCACCTCCCTCATAAAAAAGGTCAAACAGAGGAGTTTAAGATATTCAACCAGCCAGCACAGTTGATGAGACAGTTCTACACCGCAGTCATTAAGTCCATCCGCACCTCTTCAATCACTGTGTGGTATGCTGGAGCTACAACCAGAGTCAAGAAGAAGCTGCAATGTGTCATGGGCTCTGCTGAGAAGGTCACTGGTGGCAAAATTCCCTCCATACAGGACCTGTACGCTTCCAGGACATTGAGGCGTGCAGGTTGGATCACAGCAGACCCGTCTCACCCTGAACGCAGTCTTTTTGACTCACTCCCATCTTGCAGGAGGTTGCAATTCATTCAGACCAGAACCTATTCATTCAGACCAGAACCTATTGCCACAAGAGCAGTTTCTTCCCCTCTACAGTTGGTCTCATGAAGGACAATCCTAGGGCTGCCGGCTTCAGCCACTTGGTTTCAGTTGCATGTGTTGTGTTTGTACCTGAACTGATCAGTACCTACTCTGTCTTGTATATAGTATATCCATTTCCCTAATTGTTACCACTTTATATTATTATTTTATCATGAGTAAATTCTTACTTTCTATATTTGCTTATCTTTTATTTTAATCTTTTTTTGCACCAAGTACCGCAGCAATTTCCTAATGTTGTGATTTCTTGCATATATGGCTATATGATTAGCAACAATGGCTCGAGGTTTGTTATATTCAAATAAAAACAGTACATAGTCTAAAATGATGACATTTCCTCTAAGTTTCTCGTCTCAACCAAAGAAAGGTAAATAAAGCAGATTATAAACAAGAGAAACATTTGAAGTTTATGTCATCTTAAAGTTATTCATGATTTCACTGTTATTTTATAGTGATTATTTACAGTTTTTTTTAATGTTATAAACTCCAAGAATGACACTTTCTTAGTTCTTATCTTTGTCTAAACATTAACTTCTTAGACTATGTATTTGTTTTCCATCTGGAATCTTTTTGGGACAGAAAACGATGTTTTCTAACCATAAATATTATTTGGGGATCCTGATGATTATTATGTGAAGGAATTTTACCAATGAGTAAATGATCAGTAGGGGGACTAGTGCTTCCGTTTCAATGTAGGCATTTCTCCTCTGACCAGTATGACCTGTTTGACCAGTATGATCAGACCAGTCTGTCAGATTCTTTCTGCTACTGTTTATCATGAGTAAATTCTTACTTTCTATATTTGCTTATCTTTTATTTTAATCTTTTTTTGCACCAAGTACCGCAGCAATTTCCTAATGTTGTGATTTCTTGCATATATGGCTATATGATTAGCAACAATGGCTCGAGGTTTGTTATTCGCCTGTTGGATCGGTTCACTTTTGGCTTTGACTCCCATTGCGGCATTTATTTCAGCATCCTAGCCACATTTGTTGTCGAGCTAGACTCTAGGCCCTCAGGAATTCCAAGAATCCTAATTTTACATGTTCTCGGCAGACCTTCAAAAACCTCTTATTTAGCTTGAACCTCTGTAACGTCCTTCTTCAGCTCCTCTACTGCCACTGATTTCCATGTACTCCATCTCTTGTATTGCATCATTATTTTCTTTTTAGTAACAATGCTTGCAGTTCTGAGAGATGATGTTGTTGCTTTCCAAGTGAAAATCTTTGCTGGTAATTTAGAGTCTGTGTCTTTATTTTTGGCTGTCGAGCCCGTATTGTATTCTCCATCTACCGAACAAACGACGTGACAGACAACGCTCATGGGCTTTCCCTCAGCATTTTGTATGTGTACGTACTAATCAGTCCAGTCGTCATTACATTTTCTATTTTTGCTGTTAATCGTGCCTCTCTTCTCTTTTGGATGCAACTTGTTTACCCAAGAAACTGCTGTTGTAAACTATGTTAGCATTGACTGCCATTCTATTAACTTAGTCAGGAACCACAACGAATGTCAAAGCTAAAATTAAGCGTTAGGCGTCAAACGTTTCCCAAATTTCTGGCTAGAAACCACTTTTAAAATGACATCTGGTCAAGAGCTCCGCCACCCGTGTTGAGCGCAGGCTGCCATCGTGGAAACTCTCAGGAACCTCACCGTCTATTTTCTGTCAGAGGCTAATTACTTTAGTCAATCTAAAGCTTATTTATTTAGTAATTTATGTCATTAATTTTCACTCTATTTAAAGTTAGGAAGCATAATTTTTTTAGATTATCAACCAATACACAATTATCCAGTAATAACCAATAATAAACTTAATATTTAACCAATAATAAACTTAATTGGTCCTGAGGCCCAGAGAGAGAAGCTTATACTGAAATTACAATCTCTGTCTTTTAATCCATCTGAACAAGTGAAGAACCTGGGTGTGATTTTTGACTCTGAGCTGACTTTTATCCCACACATTAAAAATATCACAAAAATAGGTTTTTATCATCTAAAGAACATCGCCAGAGTCCGCCCCATTCTCTCTCGGGCCAATACGGAGACGTTGATGCATGCTTTTATCACCAGTAGGATAGATTACTGCAATGCCCTGCTTTCTGGTCTTCCTAAAAAGAGGATTTCAGGCTTAAAACTTCTACAATATTCGGCAGCACGTGCCCTGATGAAGACCAGGAGGCGGGAGCACATGACACCAGTTTTAGAATCATTGAATTGGCTCCCTGTATGTTTCAGGATCAATTTTAAGGTTCTTCTAATGATTTTTAAGTGTCTTAACGGTCTTGGGCCTTCTTATCTCTCAGAACTGCTTTTACAATATGAACCCTCGCGGCCTCTGTGTTCCTCTGGCAGGCGTCTCCTGGTCATCCCTAAAGTCAGGACACAAACTCACGGCGAGGCGTCCTTCCAGTGTTATGGCCCTTGCCTCTGGAACGAGCTGCCAGAGGACCTCAGGGCCGCAGAGAACGTTCATGTGTTTAAGTCCAGGCTCAAGACCCATCTTTTTAGGTTAGCTTTTATCTAAATATTTACTACAGTTTTATGTCTCGTTTTAAATGATTATATTTTATTACTTGCTTTGCATGTTCTATATGATTATATTTTAGCACAGTTTTATTATTTAAATTATTATTTTACTGTCTATATGATTTTATTTATTACTTATTTTCTAACTTTTGTCCCTTATATTAGATATTTGATTATATTTTTACTCATTTTAATCCAGTGTTTCCTCTGTGGGGGCCCTCTGCCCTGGGAGCGGTGGTTGACTGTAGCTTCCTGGGCGCTCTATAGGTGGGGGTCTATGCTCCCCCTCCACTGAGCGCCCTGACTTAGTGTGGAAGACTTGATGCTGCCGGGGTAGACGGCTCCTCTGATGGCGTTTCCTGCGTTAACCTTACTTGGCTCATCTGGACTCAGCCAAATATAATTTTTACCTGTGTGTGTGTGTGTGTGTGTGTGTGTGTGTGTGTGTGTGTGTGTGTGTGTGTGTGTGTGTGTGTGTGTGTCTGTTAATGTTTTTAACCTGTTATGGGAATCTGGGGTCATTTTGTAAAGCACTTTGAGTAACACTTTGTTTGAAAAGTGCTTTATAAATAAATCTGATTGATTGAATAAACTTAATATCTTACATGTGCATAAACAGCATTTTTTGGATCCCTAAAATGTTGCATTATATTCAAATAAAAACAGTACATAGTCTAAAATGATGACATTTCCTCTAAGTTTCTCGTCTCAACCAAAGAAAGGTAAATAAAGCAGATTATAAACAAGAGAAACATTTGAAGTTTATGTCATCTTAAAGTTATTCATGATTTCACTGTTATTTTATAGTGATTATTTACAGTTTTTTTTTAATGTTATAAACTCCAAGAATGACACTTTCTTAGTTCTTATCTTTGTCTAAACATTAACTTCTTAGACTATGTATTTGTTTTCCATCTGGAATCTTTTTGGGACAGAAAACGATGTTTTCTAACCATAAATATTATTTGGGGATCCTGATGATTATTATGTGAAGGAATTTTACCAATGAGTAAATGATCAGTAGGGGGACTAGTGCTTCCGTTTCAATGTAGGCATTTCTCCTCTGACCAGTATGACCTGTTTGACCAGTATGATCAGACCAGTCTGTCAGATTCTTTCTGCTACTGTTGTTTCATTTGTCTAAACAGTTGCTGTTCTGTTGTCGACATAAAAAGTTCTCTTCTCTCTAATGTCCAAACTGACTCAGGCTGAGGGGTTTAATCTTTATACCGTTACTTCTTATTAGCCTTGCAGCCGCTCATAGACAATGTTACACTTTTGTAAGACTAATTTATTGTCTGGAATAGCTGGTCGTCTATTAATCATTTCCTGTCCTGATGAATGTGGCCGTGCCGTTCCTATAACACTCACTTTCAGCTCACTTTAATCTCAGCAAAATTGCAGCACATTAGTTTTATGTTACACGTTGTTCTCCGGGAGGGAATCTCCACTTCGTCTATTATGAAGCCAACACTAATTTTCTCACCAGTGGTGCATGATGGCAGTTATTTTCCTCTTCCTGAGCAGCCTTAGTGCAGAAAAATAGCTTTTATGGACTGACCACTAACGTAAATGGATAGTCTTAAAACTGCTTTAATCTCTAGGATTTCAGTGATTCACAATATTTTATAACTTTTTTTTTTACATTTTAATTATTATGTACATTAACCATTAGTTTTTTTGATGAAACAATTTTTTAATAAAACTCCATTAACCACTATTAAATTCTGTAGATTGGAGCCAAAAATACAAAAATGTTTTGCTTATTTTACAGAACCTGCAGTGAAATGTGACCCCCAGCGGCCCATAGACTACAACGTTCAATACAATTTAGTCTTTACTGCATTCAAACTAGCAGTTAGCTTATCAGTCTTGAGTAACTCATGCTGTTCCTCCAGAGAGTAATTATTTAGTCCCTAAACACAGAAGCAGAAATGTCCTTTACTCTTTAACTAATAACCATAATAACTTTTTGTGGTTTTGTTGTTCTTTAACTGCGTAAAAGCCACTGAATGAAAGTGTCCACCTGTCTAAGCAAAATCTCCTTTAACGAACCAAGTCATCCAAACACACCCAGATCACCCCGCTTCTCCTCCATCTTCACTGGCTACCAGTCAACTTCAGGGTTCGTTTCACGATCCTGGTTCTGGTCTATAGGGCCTTACATGGATAAGCCCCATCTTACATGGGTGATCTCCTTAGTCCCTACACCCCCAGCAGGTCACTGAGGTCCAGTGATCAATCAATCAATCAGATTTATTTATAAAGCGCTTTTCAAACAAAGTGCTACTCAAAGTGCTTTACAAAATGACCCCAGATTCCCATAACAGGTTAAAAACATTAACAGACACACGCACGCACGCACGCACGCACGCACGCACACACACACACACACACACACACACACACAAGTAAATATTATATTTGGCTGAGTCCAGATGAGCCAAGTAAGGTTAACGCAGGAAACGCCATCAGAGGAGCCGTCTACCCCGGCAGCATCAGGTCTTCCACACTAAGTCAGGGCGCTCAGTGGAGGGGGAGCATAGACCCCCACCTATAGAGCGCCCAGGAAGGTACAGTCAACCACCGCTCCCGGGGCAGAGGGCCCCTACAGAGGAAACAATGGATTAAAATGAGTAAAAATATAATAAAAGAGCTAATATAAATGACAAAAGTTAGAAAATAAGTAATAAATAAAATCATATAGACAGTAAAATAATAATATTAAATAATGAAAACAATGCTAAAATATAATCATATAGAACATGCAAAGCAAGCAATAAAATATAATCATGTAAAACAAGAAATAAAACTGTAGTAAATATTTAGATAAAAGCTAACCTAAAAAGATGGGTCTTGAGCCTGGACTTAAAAACATGAACGTTCTCTACGGCCCTGAGGTCCTCTGGCAGCTCGTTCCAGAGGCAAGGGCCATAACACTGGAAGGACGCCTCGCCGTGAGTTTGTGTCCTGACTTTAGGGATGACCAGGAGACGCCTGCCAGAGGAGCTAAGACACTTAAAAACCATTAGAAGAACCTTAAAATTGATCTTGAAACATACAGGGGGCCAATGCAATGATTCTAAAACCGGTGTAATGTGCTCCCGCCTCCTGGTCTTCATCAGGACACGTACCGCCGAATATTGTAGAAGTTGTAAGCCTGAGATGCTCTTTTTGGGAAGACCAAAAAGCAGGGTATTACAGTAGTCTAGTCTACTAGTGATAAAAGCATCAACGTCTCCGTATTGGCCCGAGAGAGAATGGGGCGGACTCTGGCGATGTTCTTTAGATGATAAAAACCTATTTTTGTGATATTTTTAATGTGTGGGATAAAAGTCAGCTCCGAGTCAAAGATGACACCCAGGTTCTTCACTTGTTCAGAAGGATTAAAAGACAGAGATTGTAATTTCGGTAAAAGCTTCTCTCTCTGGGCCTCAGGACCAATGACTAAAACTTCAGTTTTGTCCTGGTTGAGCTGGAGAAAGTTCTCTGCCATCCAGGATTTAATGTCTAAAATACAGTTAAAAAGTGCATCCACTGACCGAGAGTCATCAGGAGACATGGAGATGTACAACTGTGTATCATCAGCATAACTGTGGAAGTTAACCCCGTGTCTCCTAATGACTCCGCCAAGAGGGACCATATAAAGATTAAAAAGCACTGATCAAAGCCTACTGGTTGAGCAGCACACCAGACTAAAGACCAAAGGTGACAGATCATTTGCTACTGTGGACCCCAGACTCTGGAACTTTCTCCCCCTGAGCCTGAGGTCAGTGGACTCAGTGGTCTCCTTTAAAAAAAAAAGCCGAAAAGTCACTTGTTCAGGCTGGTTTTGGTGTGATCTTCATCATCTCCCATCTCCTTATTCTGCTCTTTCTACCAAGTCTGCATTTCCCAGGATCCACTGATTTCCCTCTATAATTAATTTCTTCTCATTTTAACCATATTTCCTAATCATTTTTTAAGGTAACTTTTTGTATTTTTAATTGTTAGTTTTTGTGAAGCACCTTGTGATTTTAATCTTGAGAGGCACTACTGTATATGTTTCTTCTTTACTGAATGTTACAATCTGTTTATTTCTCCTCACAAAATTGTCAAGTGATTTAAATATATGTAGAAAAATATTTGAAGAAAAAATTCCATCCATCACTCCAAGCATTTTTATCCACTTATCCGGAGTCGGGTCGCAGGGGCAGTAGCCTAAGGTGAGAGGCCCAGACTTCCCTCTCCCCAGCCACTTGGGCCAGCTCCTCTGGGGAATTCCAAGGCGTTCCCTGGCCAGGTGAGAGACATAGTCCCTCCACCATGTCCTGGGTCTACCTTTAGGTCTCCTCCCGGTTGGATGTGCCCGGAAAACCTCACCAGGGAGGCATCCTGACCAGATGCCCGAGCCACCTCAACTGGCTCCTCTCGATGTGGAGGAGCAGCGGGTCTACTCCGAGCCCCTCCTGGATGATCGAGCTTCTCACCCTATCTCTAAGGGAGAGCCCAGCCACTCTTCGGAGAAAACTCATTTCGGCCGCTTGTGTCCGCAATCTTTTTCTTTCAGTCACCACCCAAAGCTCATGACCATAGGTGAGGGTAGGAACGTAGATCGACTGGTAAATCAAGAGCTTCGCCTTCTGACTCAGCTCTCTCTTCATCACGACAGACCGGTACAACGCCCACATCACTGCAGATGCAGCACTAATCCGCCTATCGACCTCACGCTCCAGTTTTCCCTCACACATGAACAAGACCCCAAAATACTTAAACTCCTCCACTTGGGGCAGGACCTCATCCCTGACCCGGAGAAGGCATTCTACCCTTTTCTGAATCAAGACCATGGTCTCAGATTTAAAGGAGCTGATTCTCATCCCAGCTGCTTCATACTCGGCTGCGAACCGCTCCAACGAAAGCTGAAGATCACGTTCTGATGAAGCCAACAGGACCACATCATCTGCAAAAAGCAGAGGTCTGATCCTCAGGCCACCAAAGCAGTTGCCCTCCACACCTTGGCTGCATCTAGAAATCCTGTCTATAAAGGTTATGAACAGAATCGGTGACAAAGGGCAGCCTTGGTGGAGTCCAACTCTCACTGGGAACGAGCCCGACTTACTGCCGGCAATGCGGACCAAGCTCTGACACCGGTCATGCAGGGACCTAACAGCCCGTATCAGAGGGCCTGGTACCCCATACCCCCGGACTACCCCCCACCGGGGCCCCCCCGAGAGACGCAGTCAAACGCCGTCTCCAAATCCACAAAACACATGTAGACTGGTTGGGCAAATTCCCACGCACCCTTCAGGACCCCCCTAAGGGTATAGAGCTGGTCCAGTGTTGAAGAAAAAAATTTATTTTTTAAATCAAAATCCAAACAGAAGATCAGAAAACCATCACAAACCAGCAGATTTACACTATTATAAGTGCTGAACTAGGTTAGAAATATGTTTAACATGTAAAATAGAAGAAAATAGTTAATCTACAAATAATAAAGTATGAATTTAGAAGATAAGGAAATCCCTGTTGTGTGTTTGTGCTATTAAACAAGTCCTTGAATCAAAAACAACAGCAGCAATAATAATGTTAGGGAATCATTGCTCTACTACAGACAGTGAACGATTAAAAAAAATAGACACAGCATAATTAATAATGAGCTCAAATGAGCTTTGAAAAACTTTATTTAGTAAATGAACAATATATTTATTCTTGTAAATGAAAGTAACTCACACATGAGCACAGAGCAGAATATCTAACTTGTCAAAAGGCCTCAGCATGTTTTACACAACTCCCAATTAGCACTTCTCCCTTGATAAAGATTCCTATGAAAATGCACATCTTACATCCCTGCAAAAAATCAGGACATACATGTTTTTATTTTACACTTTTACACAAAACCTTCTAGAGGAAGACTCACACTTTGGTCTTTCAATCTAAAAAACCTTCAACTTAAATGGACTTTTATCAGAATATAATCAGATTTTATTTCAGATTTTTTAAAAACAACGGGAAGGAGAGTAGCTCAGAGATAAAACGGATCTACGGAACATGTTTGTTTCTCCAAAACTGCAAACCCAATCAGTGCAACTCATCTCAGCTGATTATCCGTCAAACCAAAAAGTTAAATAAAAGATGACTTCCCAGGGCAGTTGCTGTTCTTTATAAAAAGATAGAGTTGAAGCAGATTTATGGTCACTGCGATCCACTGCAGAACAAACTGTAATACGTACACAACCTCCACACACAAACTGTAAACTCAGTTTCGTATTTGAATAATTTAAAACATTTAATTGATACAAAACGATGTGTCAACGGGAAGGCATATGTGATCATTACATGTTTCCAGTGCGGTGAGAGATGTCAACCAACCAGATGTCAAAAACGAAGAGAAGAGAGCGGCCATGTTGACTAACAGATGTCTGAAACACGCGTGCGTGACACACCGGGTCTCCTCTGCTTTGCTTCGGCTCGGACGACTGGCTGATGCATGAGCTCCGTCCCTGGCCACCAGCCAGAGCTAAAAACACTTGCTCCTTGTTCTGCTCCTCCTTCATAGTTGCCTTGATTCACATGAAGAGGAGAAGAGATAGTCACACTGATGGGGGGTCTAACCCCCCCCTGTCTTGTTCTCTCCTAACTGCACAGACTGAAGGATTCCAGCGTAGGCCATCTGTGAGGGATGAGAAAACATGGCGGTCTCAGCAGGAGCAGTTCCCACAGCCCTTCACACTGTTCAGGATCTCCTCCTGGAGCTTTTTCCTCTCCTCCTCCTTCTGGGACAGTCGCTCGGCCGGCGGCTCGGCCGAGCTCTTGGCGCTGTTCAGGATTTTGCTGTTCTGGGCGTTCCAGAGTTCTGCGTATAAGCTGCCCGGGGTGCTGAGGAGGGTGCGGTGGCTGCCACGCTCCGCCACTTTGCCCTGGCACAACAAAGAAGGAACCATCAGCAGCACAAAACTAAAAAAACCTTTCAGATCAAATCAAAAGGGTGAACACAGAGTCCTAGCATCTCTTCGTGACCACAGAACACTGACCACACGGCAGAGTCCGCCCCCTCCCTCCTCATGACGCCTCCCCAACAACTGTTGCTTTCCTCTCACAGAAACAGACACAACGACAAACGCTTCCCTCCCACACAGTCAAAGCACAAATGAGGGCATCCCCTTCCCCCCACCTCCACCGAGCATGCAGAGGTGTTGGCGTCGTCTTTAGTGCGCCCAGGATGAACATGTGACTGTATCCGCTCGTTATTTTAATGAGCACCCCAGGCAGTCCTCTGCTGGTGACACTAGCAAACGCTTTGGCGACATCACACGCAAACGTGCCTCCTCATCCCCAACCCTCTGATCCCTGCCATCTGACTCTGGAAACATGGAACACAACGCACTCGGCTCGCCGCCACGCAGAGAAATCTCTCCTCGTTTTAGCCTCTCGCCTGAGCGATGGAGGAAAATGTCACCTCACCTGCGTTACACTCCACATTAACTCTCACTTTCTAGATAATAACCGACTTCGCTCCCGTCTCTTTTGTGTCTTACAGCGTCTCAAAGTCCACCCCCCAACGCCCCGCCCTGCACCCTGCTGCTTTTTCTACCCACAAGGACATTCTCTGTGATGATAAAGCAGAGAAAAACAGTCACTTCTGCCACGGTTTAATGCAATCCTGACCGTGCCTTAGTAACACAGAACCAAACCGCACAGAACACCAATCTCAGTCTATTCAAAGAGTGCACGCGCACTGCCGTGCACGCACACACACAAACTCTGAGATACGGCCTCATCAGTGTCTGGGAAGCTGGCCCATACATTATTAGACACAGAGACAAACAAGACGAGCCATCTGACCAAACCAGCCAGTGGAGTCTGACTGCTTTAATGAGCCCTTATGGAGAAAATAATACGTTCTCTTCTACCAACACCGTGTCCTGTTGTTGTTTAAGTTAATGAGAAAAGCTAAACAAAGCGTGTTTTTATCACACATGTTGAGGCAAAGGTAACGGGGAAATAAATGAGTGCCAACTTGCTGTATCCTAGTTGCTGGCAGATCCAGTGAGCTGAAGGTTAAGCAGCGAGCGGCCGATTGTCCTTCTCATCAATGCAAATTCATCTAATTGGACCGGCAATTAACACTGTGCATGTTTATGCTCACGAACCCCGCCGTGATCTAATGTGTGAAACTTACAAATGAAATTGTTAATAAGCAAAGGGCGTGTGATTCAGCCAGAACCAAGCAGGTGAGCCGTTTACCTGACTGAGCACTATGATCTCATCTGCATCTACGATGGTGGAGAGTCTGTGAGCGATGAAGAGGGACGTCCTGTCCTTTACCATCTCCCTCATGGAGCTCAGGATGTTCTGGAAGCACACACACACACAGGAGCATAATGTCATCGCCTATACCGCCTAGAGCTACAATAGCATCCCTTAATACAAAAGAAAACAGTTCTTCGTTTGCAGTAACGACTAAAATAAGTGCATGAATGACAGAATATATATGAAACATATTCCCAAACTTTGATTTGACAATAAAACTAAGTCAACAGAATGTTGCCCGGCAACATCCACCCTTCGTATGCTTTTCTTTCCAATGTTTACACAAGATAATTTAAAAACATCCTTGTGATGAAAAGCAATAGAAAAATCTCAATTAACATTCTCGTCGACTGCCCCACTCTTCTCCCTGAAGTTCAGAAAGAGCGCGCTGAACTTTCTCATTAGATGTAACATTTACAAAGACTGTGTGGTTTAAGCTGAGCTGGGGATTAAGTGGGAGAAAACAGTGGCAGGTGGCAAGGGAGAGCATGGGGGTGGTGTGTGTGCATGTGTGTGTGTGTCGCAGCAGGTATGTGACGCAGGAGTGAGCTGAATTATTGTGTACCTACAGCAGGTGACTGAGTGGGTGATTGTTCTGCTAAATGTGTATGCAGACAGGATGAGGTGTCAGTCTGCATATGTGTGTGTGTGCGTGCGTGTGTGTGAAGATGCAGACAGGCCGACCTCTTCGGTGATGGAGTCCAGGGACGACGTCGCCTCGTCGTACAGAAGGATGGGTGGATTTTTGAGAATGCTGCGGGCGATGGCGACGCGCTGCTTCTCCCCGCCTGAAAACAAAAACCAGAAGAGAACGCGTGTTATTCGAGTGTCAGGCTTTGATTTAAGTGACGTTCCAGCAGGTCTCTGTCTGGCTCTTCTCATCATAATTACCACAAACCGAGAGCTATTACTCAGACAATACAAATGCTACAGGGTTCACTCTGGTAAACCAGACTTTCATTTAATTGTGAAGGAAAAAGTCAGCGGGGCTCAAAGATCTCTCCCACTGAGTCCAACTCAGCCTTTATTACATACGAGCGGCGTGTGGCCCCTTGAAAGCAGGCGGCTTTCAGTGAGTGTAAACATCTCCGGCGGTGGAAGCAAGCTAGGAGTGTTGGAGCTGCAAACTGCCCCCCTCCCCCCCTCACCCCACCCAGCACTCACTGGCAGCTGTCACATAAAGCAGCGGTGAAATTAATGAGAAGTTAGTCATGTCTTTATTTTGTCCGTTCTGCCACTTGCTCAGTCACTCCACATCAAAAATCTGTGCAGTCGGTAATTGCGTCTTGAGCGTTGAGTGAAACGGCTCACACTCTGTTTACAGGGGCTAAATGAGCTGCAGCAATGTTAGGAGCCCAATCCTACACGGCCCTGTGACGATCAAATTAGGAGAACTTCGACAGAAACGAACCATTAAGCAAATATATGATGGCAAACCGAAGACACGATGAAACACTGATAAAAATCTCTGAAAATATGTTGTTGAGGCTATTTATATGAAATAATGGTAAATAAAAAAGATAGAAAAAGGCTTCTTGCCTTAAAAGGAGTTAATACTGTTGAGGGTCTGCCCTCAGGAGAAAATTACTATGCAGTAATTTCTCCAAAAGACTGTGGCAAAAACGCCCTGGAGCGTAAATAAATAAGGCATATTAAAAATCAGCCCCATCACAACTTCATTTCCCATGATTCCCTGCAGCCGGAAGCAACGTGATGACGTCACCGAATTGACGCCGAACCCCGGAAGCTACACAGGTTCCGCCCGCCCGCTGGAGAGAAAAGCGAGGCGCAGAGCGGAAAACTTTCTCTTTTGTCCCAGTTTCAACTGGCGTGAAGAGGAACTCGTTTTGCTACCGCACAGGAGCGTGCGGAGGCCTGACGGCTGAAAAGCAATGGAAAACCATCAAATCTGCTCAACGAGAACACAAAGGGTTAGGACGCCTTCGGGTTCGCTCATGCAAGATTTTCTTTTTTTTAACTTTCTTTCTCTCCTGTTTCTCGAATATAGTTCAGAACAAGCGATCAACCGCGTGATCGTTTCAAATTAAAATACGGTCTCTCCTTCGTACCAAAATACGCCATCAGACCATCTTGAAGTAAGCTACGTTTCTTTATTGTTAATATCTAAGTTTGTTCACGCTGTGGCCAGGCTGGCAGACTGTTGAGATATTTAATCTGTCTTTATGATTGATCTTTTGTTTTTCCTTGAGCTTTATGAAGCGGTTTAAGGTTTGAAGTTTTTGTTTAAGTTACTGTGCATGAAAACTTGCCACATCACTGTTGAAAGTTAAGCCACTGACTGTCTGTGTTTGAGGAAACTTACACACACACACAAACACACACACACGCACACACACACGCACGCACACATTCCACAAGTGGTTTGATCCTTTCCAGCCAGACAAAGGAATCAGCCATTTTGGGGTTTCAAACTACCTCCAGTTTGATATCCCACCTATCAGATTGTCACGTTACATTATTATTTCATAATTACATGTTATTTGTTTGATAAAATAAGTTGGTTGATGTTGATTGGCTAAACACTTTGGGAGAAGCTGAAGTGAATATATTAGTTAATAAATGATTGCCAGTGAAGTTTTGCCTCAAGTGAATTTGTTTGTGTTGATATAAAATACAACTGCAGCTCGTTAAGGACTTTACGGACTTTAGACAGATTGATTAGAGGTTGTGGATTCATTTTCCCCTGTAAAAAGGGGATGGTGCCCCGAGGATACACAAGGATTTCCTAATTACGTAATAAATCAGTAAATATTTCCATATTTACGAATTTATTGATGAATCCAAAAAGTAAGTAAAGCTTACAAATTATTCGTTGACTAATAATCACAACAATACTGACGGGTTTTCACTAGATAATCTCAGATTTCAAGAAAGGGTGTTGAGGTTTTTAAAGGTCAGAGAATTATACTGGAGCTAGACCCTAGCTCTAGCTCTGACCATGTCTAAATTAACTCTAAAATGTACTTGTGAGCAGGATAATGAAAATCAAAATGGATGTAATTATCTGCCTCTTTCTCTTCTATTCATTCAATCATTAACAACATTTTACATTAGTTAGATTCTGACACTACATTACATATATGGGAATGTTTTGGGGTTCTTAGTTCTCGAGAGTGATCCAGACAGAGTAGTCAAAAATAAAACCAAAATTTTGGGTTAGGACAGATAGCCACTGAAGGGTTTCAGCATTCAGGGGCAATAATAAACCATTGTTGTCACTGACCAAGCCTTCGACAAAACAGGTGGACTTGTTATATTCAGTGGCCATGCAAAAACATTGGAGCTGAACCTCATCAGCATTGAATTTGTTTTAAATCAACATATTATAAAACTACCTGTTGTGTGGGGAGCATAAAGGAAACTACATGGTTCCTAAGACTAAACCCTGAAGAACGCCACCAGGCAGGATTTATCAACAGGGCAACATCTCAGCCTGTTTCTGTCACTTTCACAAATTATTTAAACTAAATCTAGTTCAGTTATTTAAACTACTTCAATGACAGACAGACACCTAAGCTACACTAAAATGTAAACATCTAACTGTGTTATAAAGAAAAATGTCAAAGCTGCTGGGGCAGCAGTAGCTCAGGAGGTAGAGCGGGTTGCCTCATGATCGGAGGGTCATGGGTTCAATTCCAGCTCCTGCCAGGGGTATTCTACTGCTGTGTCCTTGGGCAAGACATTTCACCCAACTTGCCTGTGTTGGTGGTGGGCAGGGGGGCTGACGGTGCCAAATGGCAGCCTCGCCCCTGTCAGACCGCCCCAGGGTGGCTGTGGCTACATAGTAGCTTACATCAATAGCAGTGTGTGAATATGCGAGTGCATGGAAGCATCTTTGAGTGTCAAATCAAATCAACTTTATTTATATAGCACTTTTCATACAAAAAATGCAACTCAAAGTGCTTTACAGATTAAAATGGCCCCATAGATCCCACATTCCCATCCCAGCCCCCCTCCCCAAGTAAAAAAACAATTAAAAATTACAGTTCCCCTCCCGCACCCAACTTCCAAAGTGGACATACAATCACCCGCACACTCGTCCATGCACACACACGCACACACACACACACACTTGTGAACACCAGAGGAAACAATAGGCTGAGTTCAGATGGGTCAGGTAATGAACGACACATCATCAGCGGAGCCATCTGCCCTGGCAGCAACAGATCCACGGCAGCAGCCAAGACACCGGCCCATGACGCCCAGTGGCGTAGGGCAGAAACCCCCCACCAGTGCCCGGGCACTACCCGGGGAGCGCCCCCGGCCGCCGCCGCCCCTGACCACCGGCCCCAAGGCAGAGGGTGTCCTAAAAAGGCCAATTAAATGTTATGTTATTATTATTATTTTTATATTTAATTTTCATGGAATATTATCTTGTTTGAAGTCAATGTTTTAGTAAAAATATTTTATAATGATTACACACAGGTACAGTCTTCATACATTTCAAGAAGTTGGACCAATTAGGGTACTCTGATTGTGCTAAAGTAACCCATTTACTCAGCAGAGAAGTTCTGTAACCAAATTAGTTGAAGATAAAAAGGCAGTTTTTCTCTCTTTTTATTTATTAATGTTCTTTTATAGAGCTGGGAAACGATTCAAATTCCAAGAATCAATTTGATTCAGATTCTCATGAGTTACAATCAATTATCACAATCTGATCTAATCCGATATGTTCCAGTTGGATACAGATATTGGCATTTTATTTGATAGGGCCTATGTTTAAAATCTGATGTTAGCCCAGATCTGAACAAGTGGGGGAGTAGAGGGAGGTGGAGTGTACAGTCTGTAAAGACGGCTCTCCCTTGCCCTGCCTTCAGCATGCCTCCATCTAAAAGGCTAGGTTATCCAGAGTTATCTCTGTAGTTATGCTGCTATAGGCTTAGACTGCTGGAGGACACACTGACCACTTTCCACACTCTACTACTTTCTTCTACAATTTGCTCTTTAACTGTATTATTTCCTGCTTTTTCAACAGTTAACTTTATTTTTTCTCAAAGTGTTTTTTGTCCCCCCAGAAGAAGCTACAACGATATTCTGCTGTGCTGTGGTGGCCTCATGGAGGGGGCCATCAGCTTGAACACTGCTGCCAACCACTTAAACATTCTCCCTCTCCTGATAACTTTTTACTTTCTTTGACGTTGGATGTGCTACTACTAGTTTACCCGTTTAATTATAGATCCACTAGTATAAATACAATAAAGTTTATCTCTCACTAAATAGAATATTTACTAAGAAATCACAATGTAACCATAGAAACACTACTTGTTAAATATATTCTGCAGATGTGTAAGTGTGTGTGTGTGTGTGTGTGTGTGTGTGTGTGTGTGTGTGTGTGTGTGTGTGTGTGTGTGTGTGTGTGTGTGTGTGTGTGTGTGTGTGTGTGTGTGTGTGTGCTCTGTCTTCTCGATCCCCAGTGAGTCGTGGTGGATGGCTGCTTATATTAAGCCAGGATCCTCTGGAGGTTTCTTCCTGTTAAAAGGGAGTTTTCCTTTCCACTGTCGCTGCATGCTTGCTTAGTATGAGGATTGCTGTTGTAATGTCCAGAAATGGTCAGTTTTTCATGTACAGTTTGACCCCTTCAGTATCTGGTCATATGGAGACAGGAGTCTACATTTGTGGCCTTTAATCTGCCGGATCCTGCCATTCCATCAGCTGGAGTCCAGGCCTCTCTGCAGCTCGGAACACATGATAACATAGTGTCAACAAACTGTTCCCTTCTCAAGGTCCTTCTGTGCCAAGACTGCCTGGTTATCGAGGCCGGACTGGACTGTCATAAGAGTGACTATTTTCAGCTCATATGTGTTAATCAATCGTGAAATGGAAAGAACAAATGTTATATGAAATGGTCAGTAATGTTTTGATTAGTCTGTGCTTGAACTACTGAAAGTTTGAAATGAAATGAATTATTACATTCTGGGACGTAATTTTTGGGGACGGGTGTGTGTGTGTGGGGGAATGGACATGTCCTCCCCACTTTTTCAAAAGGCAGTTCCTGCACTGTTTTCCGTCCAAAAACAATATTAAGCTCCATTAAATGGATTTGGTTGAGCATTAGGACCGAACTGGAAACCGGTTTCCTATAAGACCCGCCCAAAAGCTAATCTACTGGCTCTGCTGATACTTGCTAACGTATCATTGGCTGTTGCTGCTGTCACTCCAAGTTGTAAACGGTCAGAACGTGCTCACGTTGTTTTGCTAGTTTGCAGCCACTAGGGAACACCGGTACTGAGTCACATCGTCAACTAGACGCTGTATCAGAGCTCAGCTCAGCTTCCACTATATAACATTTGAATAAGTGTTCATTTGTGAGTCTTCGGTAATTAGGCACAGCCAGGCGGCAGCATGTCAAGAAAACGAAAAGTGGATATAAGAGACTTCTTTCCTGAAGGTAGAACTGGTGAACTGGTAGGTGGTTTGTCCACTAGAACTCTGACTTTGGTGATTTTATCAGCTGGAAACCTGTAAAATGTTCCATTACAGTCCTTCTTTCATTTATCTGTGCAGCCTACAGAGCAGCGTGTGTCAAGCATGCTGATAGATTTCATTTAGTCGCTACAGCTCAATTTATTAACAACTGACAGACAGATAATAACAGTGGTGCTCAGCGGGGCTGTACAGTCTTCTTGCCCCCAAGCCAGAAGCGGGGGGGGGGGGGGGGGGGGGGGGGGGACGTGTCAAAGGGTCTTTACCCCCCACCCCAGATGCGCACAAGCCTGCTGTGTCGTCTCCCCCCCCCCCCCCCCCCCCCACACACACACTTCTGAAATCAAAATTTCATCCCTGATCACATTGAATGTTTTGTGTATATGGTAATCAGTAATGCTTGATTTGACAAGGCAATCATCACCTACACTCAGACACAAGGTCCATTAAAGTTAGGTTAAACTCATGACACAGAGATATTTCTTTACCCCTAATCAGAGCATCCGGGATCCGGAAGAAGGCATAATGTTCAGAGATTCTTGGTAATATCCCTTAACATGGCACGTTCTAATTGGATAAAAATTCATGATATGAGAATATTAAAACAGAGCTCATGAGACTGTGACTCGGTTCTAGAGAAAGCTACGGAACGGCCATCCGGAGCGAAACCTCTTTAACCCAGAGCATTTTTGACAAGCTGTCAAAACCCTGCTAAAAGCTGCCAACCGCTGACACAGCAAACGGTTCCTGCAGAACAAAGCTGATACTGTTCCGACTCCCTAAGAGTCCCTCTAGATGCAAACTAGTTCCAACCTGTCGTGACCTGGAGACGACTCTGGACTGACCTGGTCGTACTGCAGTTTTCCTACGGACTTTGGTACCTTGGGGTCACCCGACCCACCGACATCTCGGATCCAAAAGAGAGTCTCCACTTGGGGTACGTAGACATGACAGATTGCGTCTGATGCCTTTTTGATAAGACCCAACTTCATAGTTTAATGCAAACCAATTCTTTAGACACCCAGAACTCAGTTCTTCTAGAGACGAAAGTTCTGATAACCTCACATTAACATATAGTCAACATACATCACATTCCACCCTCTTAGATCCATCCATCACAGTAATATTAGTTAACTTGTCATGTTTTTAATTGTTTGGAAAATAAATTCTTACTTTTTATAAACCTGACTCTCTTCTTGAATGAATACGAAGTGTTCTACAATCCCTGACTAAACAAAGAATTCTAAATCTTCTGGTTAAACATTAAAGACCAATCAGACTTGATTTCCATATTTATATGGAAATTCACATCACATTGGTCAAAGTGTAGAGTAGTATATTAAGCTTTAAAAGCACCCAAATACATACAATATTTACTTCTACGCTGTAACGACTCTGACACTAGTCAGTGACTCGATGCAAATCTGCTGGGGTCCTTATATAGCAAACTTTTTTCCTGATTGGCTTAATGAACTGAACTGTATTGGAGTGCTTACTTTGTGAAGTGCCTTGAGACGATTTGTCGTGATTTGGCGCTATATAAATAAATTAGAATTGAATATTGATCATATGTGCTTTGATCAACAATGCAATGCAAATGCACTCCTTGTAGGTACTCATGTTTTGGCCCTGAACTTGCTGCAGGTCGTCCAGAACGCTGATGTTAGGTTAACAAACACAAACCGACGCAGCCATATCACCCCGGTCCTGGCACATCACCACTGGCTCCCTATTACTTTCTGCATACGGAAAAGTTATTGACTTTTGTGTTTAAAGCCTTACATGACTTGGCACCTCCTTATAGGAAACTCATGATTTTTATTTTGAGAGGCGCTATAGAAATGATACTTTCTTCTTCTTCTTCTTATCTGTTTGACCTGCTCACCTCTTAGCTGATCTCCTGCTAGATTGCACTCCCCGGATGTCCTACAAATCACAGGGTGAAGAAGATATGCTCTCTCCATACTCTGGAATTCACTTTCCACTACAGTTCGGCAAGCATCCTCTCTGGCTGTTATTAAATCTCGCTTAAAGACCTACTTTTATGGTTTGGCCTTTAGCAAGTGTATTGTTTTTATTGACTTTTTTTTGTTCTTATTTTTTTGCTGCTTTTGTTTGCTTTTACTGCATCAATGGTTTTATTTTTATTGTTTTTTATTTTGTCTTTTTTATGTACTTGCCTGTGCAGCACTTTGGTCAGCTCTCACGCTGTATTTTAATGTGCTATGTAAATAAAGTGGTATGGTATAACAAAATGTCTCAATTACAGGTTCCTGGAAAACTGAGTTATAGTTATTAACCACCTCCAGTAGATGAGAAACAGACACAAAACCAAAAACATCACAAACTAAACTAAAACAGACAAACCCAGTATAGCACCACCCTTTTAACCTAACAGAATCTGGAGATAACCAGCCCTCCAAAAATATATCCACACCTAGAGCCTGGTTTATACTTCTCTGTCAGTAACTTTGCTCTCACATGCTTTGACGGAGACATTTTCCTTTTATACGTCTCAGTTGGTGTTATTGTTGTGAAGCAATTCTTCGTCAGGACAGCAGAGGGCGCAGAGCTCTTCTGGGGTACATCCTACCATTATTGCAATCAGGTCTCTAGTGAGTCTCCATTGTGTATTGTGATTATTTCAGACACTTTTTACATGGACAAATGTGTCCTCCACTTCTTCATGAAGTCACCACATCTAAACTCCCATTTTCTGCAATTTCTGATCACGAGTAAAAAGTTTGCTGTGTATCTTTGCACTTCATTCTGTTTCATATAGTAAAACTTCAACCTTCTCTATTTCTGTCGCTAGATATTTTCAGCTCTTGTTTTTTTTTTTGAGGGGGGGCAGGGGGTGGTGGTGCTGTTGACAAAGTTAAAGGAAGAAGCATCCTGACCAAACACAGGCAAGCGGTCTCCATTGCTTTCAAATATTGGGCTCATTGGAAACACCCAAAGAACTCCAAATTTACAACAGTATGTAATGATACAACCTGCTCATCATGAGCAATGTGGCAACATTCGATACAAAGTTCTCAATTGTTTGTCTTGGTGACAATTTTTTTCTTCACATAAGCGATAGCTGCTTCCGTGAATATTTTATCCTGTCATGTATAACAAGTAGTGGTGCAACAGATCAAAAAATTCACGGTTCAGATCAGATCACGGTTTTCAGTTATGGTCAGCAGAAAGAAATAGCTTTAATCACTATTTTGTAGAAGACTTAGTGCAACATTTTTCTGCTCAATTTGCAATTTGGTATAAAATTAAATATTACAGAGAGGTCAGACTGCTGACTAAATTTTATTTCAAATTGCCATAAATAGCTCACTTCCTGTGTGCCCTGCTTTCACTCATGTCCTCGCCTTTATGTCCATAAGCATATGTTCTTCTTTCCTCCACTTTCACAAATTTTTCCCCAACAATATTTCAGGTTCCACCACATCAATGTAATAATTGTTCCAGGAAATTTGCTTGCGTCCCCTCCCTCCCTCCTTTTACAGTGATCGGAGGTACATGTGAGCGGCACTGCGCCACCAGGCTGGAGGCACGAACGTGTATGATTTGCTTTTTGCAGTTTGCATCATCATTGTATTTTACAGGGAAGCCAAAATGCTCCAATACACACAACTTAAATGATGCAGCTGGTTTTTCAAGCTCTTTTCCTCCTCTGCCATAACCACTGCTGTGCTTTACTCATTTAGATTGAACAGGTGACGCCTCAGCCTTTCATGTGACCAATCCACAGACCATGTGCATGCCAAACCGTAGAGGGAGATCCATGTGGATCACAGATCAATGATGATCTGTTGCACCCCTAGTGACAAGTAGCCAAGCCAGAAAAAGCATGCTGTTCCATACGCTCTGCCAGTTTCAAAGGAGCTTCCTCACATCTGTAAATGCAGCGCTGGTCCTGGCCACCATCGCTTGGCCACTAGTTTGAAGCTACAAAGCTTGGAGATCCAGCAGCAAAATGATTGGCATCAAGTTATGAAAAAAGCAACAATCAAAAAGCACTTTAATAAAAACACTAAAGCCCCAACAAACCCGCCCTACTGCATCGTGGCCATATTTTTCCCCTTAAAATTTTGAGAACGTTTTACAAGAATTTAACAAGAATCGATTTCTTGATTTCTTTTGACAGAGCAATATCTTTTTGCTCGACTTATTTATGTTCTCCTTAGGCTGCTACTACCTTACCGTGGTGGAGGGTAGGGGTTTGAGTGTCCAAATAATCCTAGTAGCCAAGTTATTTGGTGCCTCAGGCAAAAAGGTCCAATGAGGGATCAGATATTGTGCAACCCAAAGACCCCTTATAATGAATAATAGTAATGAAAAGTGTGTTCCCTCACCCAGGCACGAGTCAAGGGGACCCCTTTGAACCCAGGCCTGGAGGTGGGGCATCTTGGTGAGCACCTGGTGGTCGGGCTTCACCCATGGAACCCAGCTGGGTACAGCCTCAAGAGGACATGTGGGTAGGGCTGAAATGATTCCTCGAGTACCTCGAATAATTCGAGTACAAAAAATCCCCGAGTCAAATTCTCTGCCTCGAGGATTCGTTTAATTCATATTTAATTAATTCATGGCTTTGCAATCGCCCGGGGTCATGTTTCACCCGGACCGAAATAAGTGACGCACATGCCCACTGGGCTGAATCAATGCACACGCGAGTAGCGAATGTAACTTAACTTTCTCTTAAGCCATGGCGGACAACTTGAACCCCGGTGGAGTGCGAAAAAGACAGAAAATGTCAAAGTTGTGGAACCATTTTTCACGTCGTAAGGCGGGAAACGTAGTCCAGTATAAATACTGTAAAATGGATTTAGCCTACCACAACACCACATCCTGCAGCACCTGTAAATGTCTCTTCTGCAAGCGGACTCGGAGCCTCTACAAGATAATGCGTTTTAGCCTGTATTTCTATATATTCTGCAGATGCTGTGCGACTTTTTCGTTTGTAGCACTCAATTTTCAGCTCACACCGTACGTCTGGTAGCAACACTTCGGACTTAAAATGTGCTAAAAAAATAGCAGTTTTTACACAATATGTCGGACTTTTTATTGTGTTGTTATTGATATTTGTTTTCCCTCGGGATTGCTGCAGGAGGACACAGGTATTTATGAGAGTGGCGGAGGAAAACGAAAGAAAGTAAATAAATGTTTTGTGATCAGTATAATTTGACAAAACCACAGCAAACATGCTTTCGACAATCCTTGTTAGTGTGAGACAAAAAGTGTAGAAATTAAAACGGACGTGTGTTAATAGGGAAACAGCCGGCGAGCTGTTTGTGCCATGAGCGGTTCTGGTTCTGTTTGGGCCGCAGCCGCTCGCAGCGCTACTTCAGCAGTTATCCTACTAGTTTTTGTCTGGCTTGCAGGCTAGCAGATTCTCGCATGAGGGGAAAATCGGCTCAGGTTGTATACTTATTTTTTGCACAGGCATTTGTTTACTGTGAAATAAAGTTGAAGTGCTGAAGTTTTGAAAACTAATTTTGAATAAAACTTGAAGAATAACTGGCAATTGCTTGCTCATTTTAAGAGGTCTTTCATAATTATAACATGCTATTTGATATAATGGTTTACAAACACAAAAGGGTAATTTATTAGAGTACTCGATTAATCGAAAAAAGATTCGATAGAGTACTCGATTACAAAAATATTCGATAGCCGCAGCCCTACATGCGGGTACCAATTCATATGGGCTAACCACTTGTGGAAGGGGCCAAAAGAGGCAGGTGCATTGTGAGATGGAAGGCAACCGATAGCAAGGACAAGTTCTTGGAAAGTGCTTCTTTCAGTGACTCCCTCATTCTCCTGGGGGACTTCAATGCTCATGTGGGCAATGCTAGTTAGCCCTGGAGAGATACGGTAGGGAGGAATGTTCCCCATGATCTGGATGTGAGCAGTGTTTTGTTGTTGGACTTCTGTGCTCATCATGGCTTGTCCTTAATGCACACCTTGTTCAGGCATAAAGGTGTCCATATGTGCTCTTTGCACCAGGATACAGCTCGATGATCAATTTTATTGTTGTCTCATCTGATCTGCGGCCACATGTCTTAGGACACTCAGGTGAAGATAGGGACAGAGCTGTCAACTGACCACTACCTGATGGTGAGTTGGCTTTAATAGTGGAGAAGGATGCAGGTCAGAATTGGCAAGCCCAAATGTATTGTGCGGGTCTGCTGGGTCAGGGATGCGGTCAAGTTAAAGAAAGATCCCTATTGGGGCAGCCGATAGGTACCAGCAGTCCAACTAGAATGCAGCTTGAGTGGTCATGGAGGAAAAAACCCCACCAGGATGTCTTCCGAGGAAGTGGAATTTGGGAACTTTGGGTCAAGCTCTACAATCTTTCGTGCGGAGGTCACTGAGGTTGAATCGGATGTTGCCAGGGCCCCACGGGTGGATGAGATCCACTCAGAGTTTGTTAAGGCTCTGGATGTTGTGGGGCTGTGTTGGTTGATGCATCTATGCAATATTGCATAGATATCAGGGCAGTTCCACTGGATTGGCAGACCAGGGTGGTGATCCCTCTATTTAAAAAGGAGAACTGCAAGGTGTGTTCTAACTACAAGAGGATCTCCGCCTGAGCCTTCCCGGTAAGGGAACATGTCCCTCAGGAAGGATCAATAGGCAGAATGGTGTTGCTTCTACAGTGATGCAGGCTTTGCATTGGGTCTGTTGTGGTGAAGAGAGAGCTGAGCCGGTGTTCTATCTGTGCGTCCTCATCGAATATTCCTACCGCAGTGTATTACGACAGTTTCGCTCTTGTTTACAGCATAATAACACTCTTATTAGTCACATTTTATTTTAAATAGGTGATATTACTCAAAAATACATAACAGTAGTATAATTATTAGCAAAACTATACTGTGTTTGTCATAGGCTGTCATGATTCCATGAATGACGGAAAACAATGGGAGAAATGTCTTGTTTACAGTATAATAACGTCATTTTACAAGCTAACGGTCAGGTAAACATACGACAAGCAGTAATATAACAACTTCCAGAGGTGGCGCATCTCTTCAGGTAAACAGCCTGTGTGCATTTCCCTAAGGTAGCACATATCGACGAGTAGCACGGATAGTTGGAACACCGGAAAGCCAAGCTCTCCATTTACTGGTCGATCTACGTTACAACCTTCATCTACGATCACAAGCTTGGGTAGTGTCAGAAAATATGAGTTTTATCTGCATGTTGTCTAGGCCCCCTCATTAAAGATATGGTGAGAATTTTGGTCATCCAGAAGGGGCTCGGCGTAAATTTGCTGCTTTTCCACATCAAGAGGATCTAGTTTTCCCCTGGACATTTAAACCTGATTAGCAAATGGTTCTATTCCACATGTATAAGCAGTTGTGCGAGTAAAACTATAAAGTCATTTTTCATTTCAGCAGAAGTGTTACAACTACTTAGAGAGATCCAAATGAGAGAAATATGGTGTAAAAATATCCAACTTTGTCATTCATTTACTGGAAAATACAAGACATCTGTGAGAGCCATGAATGTGTAAACCTTGGCTTTCAGTAACGAGAAAAAGGACTCATCTGCTTCAGGTTGATGTCTTGCTGGATGACCCTGTTTCTCTTGAGATTCAGCCCACAGACAGATGTCCTAACGCTCTTGATCAGAATTTGTTAATATAATAAGTAGCTGATGTGTTATTTTTCAACAGAATAAATGGCCCTTTGGGAGCACAGTCCTGCTCCCACACTCCCAACCAATAAACACAAGGACACAGATACAATGAGTAAACTTGGTGGATATTTTGGCTATTCTGCTAACAGGGATAGAATAGAATAGAAAATAATAGAATAGAAATTATTGATCCCACAGTGAGGAAATTCACTTCTTACAGCAGCACCAACACTTAAGAGAATAATTTGAAATAAATAAATAAATAAATAAATAATAATAATAATGGTACATGTATATACACACATAAGCAGTAAGTTATTATTGTAACCTTCGAGCACCAAAAACCACTAATAAAAATGAAAAATGTGAGTTCTAGAACTATGCAGCATACTGTAAGGGACACGATCTTACTACGTAAACCCAATATTATACAGGTATTGAACACATAGAGTATTGCATTGATGTTACTGTGTACCAGGACAATGCCAGTACCAGTTAAACTGAGGAGTTATACACTCTTACTGCAGAGGGGATCATGCCTTGAATGTTTAAGGGTAAACTAGACAGTGAGTCCACCATATTTCCATAACATGTCATAAATTAAGTGATACGTTTCTGTGCCAAAATAATCTGCATATCTGGGTGTCACTGAACAAACCGCAAACATCTCTACAATTTCCTTAATAAATGCCACACAATTTATATTTGCAGCTGACTATTAATTTTTTAAGGATTTTAACTGTTAAAAAAATCTCATACAAAAGCATATCATTTTTTATTTTTGTGTGTGTGTATACTTGAATGGAATAAAGGTTGTGATATCATTTGTTTACGTAATTTGGTTATTTCCGAGACTAAAAAAACCAACCAGATGATGATTTGATCCAACCAGTTAAAAGCTTGAATGGTTTTACTAGTGACCGGCCAGCGTGACACTCTAAAACGTTTTTTTTTTTTTTTTGTCCCGTAATCACATTTAACTAGTGACACATTCAAATCCATCTTTGCATGTGGGACCGGTAATTGCTACAGTTAAAAATAAAACGAGTAAAGTAACAATTAAGTTGCTCTAATGATATAAATATATATTAGTTTAATTCATGCTAATGCTAATATCTGTGTCCAACGTCGAGAGTAAATCTTTCTATTGTTTGTAGATTTCTAGTGAAACAAATGAGAAAATGTGAAATTTGTCAGTTATAGTTCTTAAAGAGAAATCGTAAAACTCTAAAATCCCAACTAAGAAGCTAGAAGTGTACAAAAATCAGTCATCTGAAAGAACCTACAGGGTCTGATTGGTGCTTCTATTGGTTCTTTGGTTGGGATTTCCTCAGCTAACATTAATATTCAGTCATAAAAATAATCTAATTAAATGCCTAGCATCTCCCTCTGCTATTCATGCCAGATGTTGTGATGCAGGGCTGCACGGGGGTGCAATTGGTGGCACTGTTGCCTCGCAGCGAGGCTACATGTTAGACACACGGCTTGGCGTCTTTGCACTGAGTTTTCATGTTCATGTTAATCGGGTGAGTTAAAATTGTCACTAGATGTGAGTGAGTATCAATTTTTGTCTGTCTGGTTCTGGTGACCTGTCCAGGTAAGAGGGTGTCCCATACTGCGGGAGCCAGACAGCTGACTCTGACCCTTTACAAGAGCAAGTGGTCTCAAAAGTTGAATCATTTTCTTCTAACTAGAGAAATCGAGTTACAGCCATTTGGGTTAAATCCTGAAAATGAGACTGCACAATGTTGATTAATACTGGATGATCTTGTGTGCAGTCTGTCAGCCTTCAAAGTCTGTGTTGTAGTCATAACCACATGAAATTATAGCTCTACATCTATAGAAGGTGACTGAGCTGTAGTCACGTTTATGTGATGATGAGCTATAGCAGCCAACTTGAACTGAGGTGACTCTATAAGGTTGCCAGTGCAACAGATTTTCACTGAGTTTCATTAAAATCTGTCCAATAGACCGTGAGAGTTTACTGACACAGAGGCAGGCAAAAACATCATGGCCTGTTGTTGACAAAAAAAAAAAAAACAGGCAGGTGGAGATTTTTTGCCAGCATAACTAACATTCCGAGTCAATAGACAATATCAACACCAAACTGGTTAAATGTTTAAAAATAAATTATATTTTACTGCAAAACCTATATTTTAAGAAAACTGAGGGCTGCTCTAAAATTGTTAATCATTCACCTATCGTTCATTTGTTTATTTATAAGTAAAAGCTTTATTTAGGACTGCATTTAAGAATGCATTAAAACATAAACAGTTCAACATACCCCGTTAAAACAGCAATGAGAAGATTTTTTTACAAGAAGCTTCCAATTGAGCAAACTGAAGAAAAATACTAAACAAAAGAAAACACATGCCTTTCCTAAATGTTCATATAGGATCTAGCTATGAGTGGAGTTTTCAATTTGTCCGTTTAGTATAACATTCATGGAGAAGCTCGGACTTGTAGGGCTGGTAGACCATATCCAGCAGACATAAATGTGCAGCAAACCTGACAGCTTGAGGCCGCGCTCTCCAACCTGAGTGTCATAGCCATGGGGCATCCTGAGGATAGCATCATGGAGACCCGCTAAACGTGCCACTTGGTACACCTCCTCTGGCGTAGCGTGGATGTTGCCGTATTGCAGGTTATAGAAGATGGTGTTGTGAAACAGAACGGCATCCTGACAACAACACAATTAGAGAACAAAATGAGGCTTCAGAGAATATTTTTACTGCAGCAGAGAGAGAACGAGGACTGCAGATACAAACGCAGGAACAGGAGGGGAAAGAGGAGGAGAGCAAACGACAAAAACATGTTCATGAACCATCTGTTCTGATAAGCCTCCCAGCTCTTTAAAATGAAAATAATTGCATTCACCTTATTCTTAACAGTTATTGTTAACAATTACTCTCACAGTGTTCTGCGCTGCTAATTATTGCACAAAATCACCAGTTAAAAGGCAAAGGCATTCTAATTATTACGTACAACAAATATATTTTATTTGTGGTAGAGAAAGGCCAGATGCAGAGGAGTTTTCTACGTGGTATAAGTACTTATTTTTAATGTTTGTTTTATTGTTCTAGTGCAGACCTGAGGTACGACCCCCAAAGCCTTCCTCAGGCTGTCCAGGCTCACGTCTCGGATATTCTGCCCTGCGATGTAAATATTACCCCGCTGGGGCTCATAGAAACGAAACAGCAGCCGCACCACCGTGCTCTTCCTGCAGACAGATACAGAACCAACAGTATGTACTGGGAATGGGTCGGTATGAAGGTGTGGTTACACAATATTAAACAGAATGTATTAAATATACATCACATGATTTCTTTACTCACAATATTATTTATATTAGTGAAAATGATTTTGTTTCAGGTATTACGTACTTTATAAGTTTATTTGTAGTTATTTTACTTGTGACTCACAGATAAGGGGAAAGAAAATGCAAGTTTGTGTTAACAGTTTGTTAAAAGGTAGCAACAGATTATTGTGATGCTAGAATATTACAACAACAATAATAACAATCCAACAACGCAGGTTTTAACCAGTTACACTAACTGTTGATGTTTTAATTTTTATTATAATTAAAAATCCAGGTTGACATTTCCAGGTTCCAGGTTCTCATAGGTTAGATGCCCACCCCAGATGCTGACTGCACTTCATTTTGATGGTTAGCAAATACCTGAGTTAGCTTTGTTCTGCTCTTTCTGCTGATTCTGCTTTTCCTGGGATCCACTGACTGCCTTTTCTTGTTCATCTTCTTTTCCCTTTCCTCACATCGTTTGCTTTTCTCATTTTTATGATTTTTTGGGTCATTGTTTATTTCTTTGTTTTTGATCATTTTTGTTCCTGAGTTAAGTTTCTATTTATCGCAAGTAATATCGTCATTGCAATATTAATCACTGTTATCGCATATAGCAGGTTTTCCTAATACCGCGCAGCCCTACTGTCCACCAACATTCACCATCCAACCTGACAGAACATGAGAGGATCTGCAAAGAGGAATGGCAGAAGATCTCCAAATCCAGGTGTGAAAAACGTGTTCTTTACCAAGAAGACTCATGACTGTATCAGCTCAAAAGGGAGCTTCTACTAAATACTGATGGGACCATGTAATATTTCAGGTTTTTTTTATTAGCTCTGCAGACATTTCTACAATTATGTTCTGTCGATATGGAGTGCTGTATGCACATTAATGAGGAATAAAATGAATTTAGCTGCAATATAACAAAGAGTGTATACAGTATGTTGTGGGTGCTTTTAACGTTGATTTTTCTGACAATAGTAGGGCTGAAACGATTCCTCGAGTACCTCGAATAATTCGAGTACAAAAAATCCTCGAGTCAAATTCTCTGCCTCGAGGATTCGTTTAATTCATATTTAATTAATTCATGGCTTTGCAGTCGCCCGTGGTCATGTTTCACCCGGACTGAAATAAGTGACGCACATGCCCACTGGACTGAATCGCACACGCGAGTAGGGAATGTAACTTAACTTTATCTTAAGCTATGGCGGACAACGTGGATCCCGGTGGAGTGCGAAAAAGACAGAAAATGTCAAGATGTGGGACCATTTTTCACGTCGTAAGGTGGAAAACGTAGTCCAGTGAAAATACTGTAAAATGGATTTAGCCTACCACAACACCTCATCCTCCGTGCTGCAGCACCTGTAAATGTCACTTCTGCAAGCGGACTCGGAGCCTCTACAAGATAATGCTTTTTAGCCTGTATTTCTATATATTCTGCGGACACTGCGACTTTTTCGTTTGTAGCACTCAGTTTCAGCTCACACCGTACGTCTGGTAGCAACACGTCGGACTTAAAATGTGCTAAAAAATAGCATTTTTACACAAAACGTCGGACTTTTTATTGTGTTGTTATTGATATTTGTTGTCCCTCGGGATTGCTGCAGGATTACAGGAATTTATGAGAGGAAAACGAAAGAAAGTAAATAAATGTTTTGTGATCAGTATAATTTGACAAAACCACGGCAAACATGCTTTCTCGACAATCCTTGTTATTGTGTGAGAAAAAAAGTGTTGAAATTAAAACGGACGTGTGTTAATAGGGAAACAGCCGGCGAGCTGTTTGCGCATGCGCCGTGAGCGGTTCTGGTTCTGTTTGGGCCGCAGCCGCCCGCAGCGCTACTTCAACAGTTATCCTCTGGCTTGCAGGCTAGCAGATTCTCGCACGAGGGGAAAATCGGCTCAGGTTGTTTACTTATTTTTTGCACAGGCATTTGTTTACTGTGAAGTAAAGTTGAAGTGCTGAAGTTTTGCAAACTAATTTTGAATAAAACTTGAAGAATAACTGGCAACTGCTTGCTCATTTTAAGAGGTCTTTCATAATTATAACATGCTATTTGATATAATGGTTTACAAACACAAAGGGGTAATTTATTAGAGTACTCGATTAATCGAAAAAAATATTCGATAGAGTACTCGATTACAAAAATATTCGATAGCTGCAGCCCTAGACAATAGTACTCGGTTTGTGAAACATTTAACCCAACCCTGTAATGAGAATAAACTTGTATTGTCAAGCAAAGTGCCAAAGCCAAGTGACAGCTTCACATTTATAAGTGATGCTTGGAACAGTACGTCATGGCTGGATCATTGCATTAGTACAGCTGATGGGCATGCAGCTCTAGAAAACATGATGATTAAAGCTTCTATAGACCCCTTGATACGTGATGTCACTAGCCCCCCCTCCCCCTCCCCCCATAATAAAGAGTGAAAAAGTGACGGGGGTCTGAATACTTTCCGTACACACTGTATAAATATAAAGATGGAACCCCTAAAACTATTAAACACTGAATAAATGTATATAGTCTTTAAGTGTATCTGCTCATTTTGTGCTGATCTGCTGATTTGTAAAGTAAATTTTAAAAGCTTGACAAGCCAACATTAGCTAATTCAAGCCTGCAGAAGACATGCTAGCTTTTTTGGTTTATTACAAACTTTGTTTCTAAAACAGAAACTTCTTTGGTAGAAAACCCACAGCAGACTGTTAAGTTGCACCAATAACAATGTCTTGATTGTTATTGTATTTCTTTTACAGAATAAAAACTCATGTTCAGACAGTTGTACAAACAACCGACAGGGAGATCGGTGTGCCACTCCACTACACACAACCAGAAAAACAAGATCAGCCCTTTTCATTAAAAGACATCTAAACTGCAAGGGACATTAAACAAGATAATTTGACTGGTTTTGACTAAATAACTTTAAAATTGATGTAAACTCTGAAAACAGAGAAAACAACCACATCTATTATAATAATGTCTCTCGTAGCAAATAGGTGGTACACCTGGCTGAAGATCCAACATTCAGAGTATTTTAGGAATGCATGACCTACCCTGATCCGCTGCCACCGACTATAGCCACCTTCTTCCCAGCAGGCACCTCAAAGGACACTCCGTTTAAAACCTTTTGGCCTTCCAGGTATTCAAAGTAGACGTCCTCAAAGCGGATGGTGGCGTCCTGAGGGGTGACTCTCAATGGTGGAGCAAGATTCCTTTCCTAAAGTAAACATCAGAGGTTTAAGAGATGAAAAGGAAGAAAAAGAATAAAGTAACAGAGGTACAGACCAAACCTGGCCTGATGCAACTCATAAGGAGACATAACCCTGCTGCATGACCGCTAAATCAGCTGCATGATGCTGGGACATTCACTGAATATTTCAGCGATCATTACAAAAGGTCACCTGAGTCTGTGTTTCGCCCTTCATGGTGAATACTAAGGGATCAATAGGTATGAAACTCCTTCCTTTATATGGAGCTGAGATGTAGTGTTGAGACAGACGAGTCCTGCAGTGAATAAAACCCTGTTCTTCACCAGAGAGAGACAAAGCGCCTACGGGTGACACGATCACCCAGTCAATTCATACAAATAACTCACAGACCATTAGTATAAACAGAAGATAATTCCACGCCCTTCAGCGGGGGGGGGGAGGGGTCGCACAACATTATTTCTTTTTTATTTAGTGGCACATTTTCAAGTGAGAGGAGTTTTAAATAATTTCACATCTACATAATAGAACAATGTTTTCCCACATTTTTAAAAAGTATTCAGATGGTAATGGCTTTCCAGGCTGCACCATTCCACCAGGAATCACAATGGAGAGGAATATTACTGATGAGAGGAAAAATAAGCGGACAGCCTCATCTCCACCAGTGTAATTATAGGCTGGAGATGGGAACAGCCTTCTTATTGTTGGCCAGCAGACACACATTTGCACTCAAGTGCACTTTTATGGCACGCGATGGGCTGTCATGTTGAGTTCACAAAAGATAAATGGAATTTATTTTAAAACTGCCCTAAAAAACAAGCTTGGCAGCTATTTCAGGAAACATATATGAGACCCATTAGTCTAAAATGACTGAAAGTGTTAAAAAAAAACATTTAAGGTATATGTATTTTTATATTAAAAATAAGAACTGAGCTATGCTTTTTTCAATGAACTCATACGTAAACACACACAATTAATACAATATTGTACAGATTTTCAAGTAATCCTAAGAAAATGGAGAAGCTCAAACCCTGTAAACAATAAGCGCAACAATGAGGAAGCGTATCCAAATGACAAGCATCAGTACACTATGAACGAGACTTTGAAAGAAAACAACAAAACAGAGGCAAAAACAAAAATTGCCACCTGCTTTCTGACAACAAATGACAGTCATCTCATACCATCACTCTCACTAGGAAGTAGGACTGGGTAGTGATTCTTGAATATTTAAAAAAAAATTCTAATGGTAAATATAACTGTTGTTTTAATAAGCCTCAATCTTTTACACTGACACGTGTTTTCTATAAACTAAGTGATTCTGCATCTGTAGATTTCATAGGACAGCATTAAAAAGGTGAAACTACAGCCGCAGGTGAGTCACATCCTCACCACCCACTGCATGGATCTGAATTTTTACAAAACTCTTGTTGTGCTAACACCTTTGAGCTATATTAATTAGCACCATGTGAGTAAAGTAAAGTTTGAAAAGCGTGAATGGCTGGAACTCCATCTTATTCTATGAGTGTTCGAGTCGTTGGTTTGTGGCCGATGAGATCTGAATCTGCATGTCGACATGCTGCTGTCAGATTCTTTAAAGACGTTGAAGAATGTTGGGGCGACGGTGGCACAGGACTTAAGTGCTCGCCCTGTAATCGGAAGGTTGCAGGTTCGAGCCCCACTCAGTCTGCCGCTGCCGTTGTGTCCTTGGGCAAGACACTGAACCCACATTGCCTGCTGGTGGTGGTCAGAGGGACCGGTGGCGCCTGTGCTCGGCAGTCTCGTCTCCATCAGTGTGCCCCAGGGGCAGCTGTCCCCACCAGTGTGTGAATGTGTGTGTGAATGGGTGAATTACTGGTTGTGTTGTAAAGCGCCTTGGGGGGTCCCAGGACTCTAGAAGACGCCATGTCAAATACAGGCCATTTACAAAGATGCATGAGCTACCAGTGTTGGGAACGTTACTTTGAAAAAGTAATTGGTTATGGCTACTATTTACTTCATCAAAAAAATAACTGAGTTACAAGATTATAAAAGTAACTAATTACCAGGAAAAATAACTGTTTCATGACTTTATTTTATAAAAACATGCAAGAAAACTGGCGTCCCCTCTTAATGGAACTACTTCTTTAACTATAAATTACTACAATACCAAAACATAAGTGACTGTCAGTGCGCCCCAGGGCAGCTGTGGCTACATCGTAGCTCATCACCATCAGTGTGTGAATGTGTGTGTGAATGGATGAATGATGCACTGTAGTGTAAAGCGCTTTGGAGTCCTTACTCTGAGAGGCGCTATACAAGTGTGGGTCATTTATCATAATCATTTAAATAGGTTTGAACTAGGGATGGACAATATATCAGCAGCAATATCGGTATCGGTCGATGTTAGCCATTTTTTAACATATCGGTATCGGTTCAATAATAAAACCGGGCCGATATTAACAACCAATATTTTTTCCATCTCGTCTCCATTTGTTTGCCTGTTTTAAAGGGTGAGGGGGGTGGTGTGTAATTGCTTAGTCATGTGAACAGTGAATGAAATCTCAGAACCGTAAATATGTGTGTGTACATAGTAATGTAAATTCAGCTTTAATAATTTTCATTCTATACAAAATCTGCTGATTTTAGAAGCATTAATGTCAGTATATCGGTATCTGCAAATATCGGTCATCGGCCATAACTGTGATCTTAATATCGGATATCGGTATCGGCCCAAAAATTTCATATCGGTGCATCACTAGTTTGAACTAAAATCTGTGTTTATTATAAAACTGAATAATTGAAATAGATGGGAACCTAACAGGAGGAACTACAAGCAAGCATTACACTAATCTAAACTATTTAAACGCCACTGTGATATTAAACAACATCCTAATCTAATAGGATTTATAATTCCAAACCGAAAACACCTGCAAAGAGTTCCTGAATCTTTAAATGGTTTCTCAGTCTAAGCTGAATTACTGAAGGAATTGGCTGTTTGCACCATATTCTATTTGTCAGAGAACGATTTAAAGCCAAAACCTCATCTGGACACAGCAGCTCTACCACCCCACTGAAAACACACTTCTGTGAATCGAGTCAGTTAATCTTCACATCTCTCATCCCTGCAACTTCTCTTCCATCTGAGTAAGGTTTCAGTGGGAGAGCTTCAGGGAAACTTCCTGAAACACATCACTGTTGTGTGTGTCGAAGAAGAGTTTGAGGAAGAAGTTATCTTTCATGTGGCCATGTGAAAGTTAGGAGGGAGGATATATTTTTTAAATAATCCATTCATTACAGGAAAATGACGTTTGCTGGAAATGCCCGTGCCTGTTAGAAAGCATAGAAGGGTTTTATTAAAACGCGTTTAAATAGAAGGACTTAGTTTAACGGAAAGCCACTCAGTCACACTCTGACCCGAGCTCCATATCTCTGACAATACAGTTAAACAAGCGTTGTATTTCTGAGAAGAAACGGTGAATGTTGAGAAACCAGTCCAATAACAGGAAATGCAATCGCACCCACGCCACAAACTTATAAACGCACTCATTAAAACGATGACTAGTTTCAACAGCTTGATAATTAAATAACCCAAACTAATCAGGAGCGTGCAGCCAGTCGCTGTTCTGCAGGAATCTGTGGTTTTATTAACACACAGATGAGACAAATGCAGCCAGTAACGTCAGGCTCCGCAGGGGGAAACAGACGAGGAAGCACCTCAGTCACATCAAGCATGTAATTACCCAGCTTGACTAGTGCCCATCATCTCTTCACACCACATGTTGACAGATTACTCAAGTTCTGCAGTTATGAGAACAGGTTCGTTTAGTGGTGAAACCTTTTACCTCTTAAAAAAAAGGTCTTTTCTGTTTATTCTGTCGGTTCATGATCCATTCTGCAAAAATGCATCTCTTCTATTCTCTGTTGTTAAAAAGATTTAAAAGTAAAAAAAAAAAATAAACACAAGATGATTTTTTGTTTTACAGACACGATGTGGAGAAGTTTGTGTCGGGCTGACAAGTTACCTTGATCTTTGTGTCGACGCTGAGGAGAGTGAACAGCGTGTTCATGTCTATGAGAGCCTGCCGGGTCTCTCGGTACACCGTTCCCAGGAAGTTGAGAGGAAGGGAGAGCTGGAAGAGCAGGCCATTCACCATCACCAGGTCGCCCACCGTCATGGTGCCTACGACACAACCGGCTCCATTACAGCACGTATGTGGATTTAAATGAAGATCTAGTTTTTTCAAATCCACATAAAGCCTTCTGTAGCTGTTGCATCTCTACCCCCCGGATTTCATTTTCTGCATCAAGGCTATTTTACTTCCCATTCAAGCCTCTTATTCATGCTCACTGTGCTTTGTTCTCATTTAGTTTCCATTATCAAGTTCAGTCAGGGCTTTCCTTGGCTGTTTCATCTCTCTGTCTGATTTGGTTCTGAGAGTTTCTTTTGCAGGCGTTCTAATTGCCATACACTGTTTGTTTTTTCCACCGCTGTGCTGTTACTAAAAATCATGGGCAAGAACAGGTCAAATTCAGCTCAGCTGATGGATTTTTCTTCAGCGTTACACCATTTTGCATCTTGGAAGAATTATTAGCCAGGATCGCCACCCTGAAAACCTATGCTACATTTACAAATCCTCACAAAGAGTCGCCTAAAGTGCTCACCTGCTGTGATGCTCTTACTGGCCAGCAGCATGATTGCCGTGAGGCCGACGCTGAAGATGGCATTCTGGCCAAAGTTGAGCATGGCGAGCGTCGACGTGGTCTTTAAAGAGGATGACTCGTAGATCTTCAGGAATTCATCGTACCTTTCAGCTTCGTACCTCTCATTATTGAAGTACTGCAGCCGAGGCGAGGGAGAAAAACGAGGAGAGAATTAGCACAGGCCAGGGAGGCGATGAGGGGATTCATAAAAAGGAAGTTTGGAGAGAAAGAGGGAGAGACACAAATATGGTTGAGGTTAAAGGTTAAGGAAGAGCGGAGAGCGGCGTCGGGCGGATACACACCGGCTCAGCCTGCCTGAAGGCTGCACTTGTTCTCAGTGGCCGCTCCGAGCAGCGACTGTGTCTCAGTTGGCCTACAAAGCACTTTTTCATGTCTGTATCTTCATCTGCTCCCAACAGGTTTTAAAAAGACATGAAGGCAATGGAAGTGAATCCAAAGGCTGCACTGCTGAACTGGCAGCAGATATGAAGCTTTGACGGAGCTCAGTGATGCAGCAAAACAACAGTTTCAAATACTAGGCAGGAAGTAAAGCCCAATCATCACACGTAGGGAAACAAGAGCAGCTAGAGGATTTGTGACTGGACTCATCACCTCTGCCTCTGCGTTCACATTTGTAGCAGCTGACAGACGCCTGCACTACCAACAATGTGCTGCACCACACAAGCACAACCGATTCTGATTAAGACATCCATCATTAAAAGAAAGCACAGCGCACGAATCGGCCGCAGGCACACCTCATAAATGCCGAAAATAAAACAAAAGCATAATCACAACAATCCCCAAATCTGCTGCCAATTACTTAATATTGTTGCAGCGCTGTTGTTTGTGTAGTTTCTGCTATTGTTTCCCTGCTCTGGTGAAGTGGGCGATTTGCCCCTCTAGCTGTGGAGCTGCTCAGCTACAGACTTCGCCGCTGATTTACATACAAGAAAATGCAGCAAAATCCGAGAGGGAAAGGGAAAAGTGGCAGATTGAAGATGAGCCGAAGAAGCAGTGCAAGGCACCAGCACCACGTTCAGGTTTCTCATCCAGCCCTTTGTGAAAGTGGAACGGATTTCTGAGTGGGTGGAGATCTAATTACATATGCACACTCACAGCTCAGAGTGATGCTAAATCTGGCTGCATTGACATAGATGACACAAAATAGCACGGAACAAGATGTTAAGAAAAACAGGACGCTAAATAATGCAGCAAAGGAAATAACATGGTAACTAAAATATATCTGAAAAGGCCACCGCGGTGTCCCAAACCTGATGTCGAGTACAGCACCGTCTCACTGCTTCCTGGTTTCTTTGCATTTTCAACAAAGGGTTAAGGAGAGGGTGCAGTGATTTACTGAATCACACACAAGAGTACAAACACATCCTTTTAACCAAGTCAGGACGTCAGTGTTTAGTGTATCATGTCCTTGAAAAACACGTTTTAATGTCCTGTCTCCTTTCAGAACGTTTCAAAGCTTTTCTTTTGACTTTAGTTGCTTTTGATTTTATTTTCTGTCGAGTCGATTTAGCAGGATATTAATTTGTGGTGGTTTGGGCTTGAGAAACGACCACCAGCAGAGTTCTAGGGTTTTTCTATTAGGTTTAGCTAGAAATGAAGCGCTCCCTCCCATACCATGACAGTTCCTCTACTGTGTTTTACTGCTCTACCACTGACACTTCTCTCTCTTTGACCTTTTTATCTCCATTCTTTCCTCCCTGTTTTGAAGGTTTTTCACATCATTGATGAGCAGCCACTGATCCACTGAGATTATTTCTGTTGAATCTTTAGAAAACAGTCTGTTACGGGACGTCCATCCTTTAGGTTTTATCAAGATACCAAGAAACTCCCAGTTTTCTTTTAGAATCTATATCGTTCATCTGCTCGGGGTGAATTCTTGTCCTTTCACCTGTTTTCCTTTAAACACTGCCCTTAATATGTTAATTGTGCCAAGTCATAGCATATTATTTAAAAACCACATGAAATAATACTATTTTATTCACGACAAACTTTGATTTTTGCCGTTTCCGTTAGATTCAGATAGTGCCTTTGTCATGCTGTCTGTTAATTGTTGACAGCACTGTGTCATTGGTTAAGTTTGGGGCCTTTTCTAAAAGAGACAAATGTCCATAAAGGGGATTTAAATTATTTTTCCAGTAACTCCACCCATTTTTTAAACTACCTGGTGCACGGCGGGCATCTGAAAAACAGTTGAAAGAAAGGCAAGTGTGGTTTAACTCACCTTGACAGTCTCATAGTTGAGCAGGGAGTCAATGGCTGCATTGCCTGCTGCATTGTCAGCTTTGTTCATCTCGATACGGAACTGAGTCCTGCGTGCAGAGACACATGCACGATGACACGAGTGCTTTTATTAGTACGCTTCAACCAGTGTGTGACTGTTTTCACAGGAGGCAAGAGGAGCCACTGAGGTATTTAGAGACCCTGACAAGAAATAACAATCCTGACCTATACACAGAGGTAGAAAAGAAGCACAGAAATCTCCCTACCTCCACTGAGTAACGAGAATCGTGAAGAGAGTGTACGCTGATAAGGTGCCCAAGGCCACTGCTGCAAACTGTCCGCCACACTTGTGATACTGCAGGAGAGAAGAGCAAGGTAGAGCATCTTTCATGTGCAGTAGGTAGAAATGTTGTAATAAAAATGATAGAAAAGACATTGGGTCGCCCCAGACTTAATATAATCCTCACACAATTCTTCAAGAGGGTGTTGTTTTGGAGCATTGTACTGCAAAAGCAGGAATTACAAGTGCAAAGAAATCTATGATAAGAAATGATGATAAATCTTTGAGTTTGGCCTCGCTACAGACAATCAGGCAATGATTTTCAGTTTGGAGCAAAAGCACAAAGCCACAGAAGAGCTATTCTTTCTTTGGTGACCAGAAAGGAGACACATCTGTTAGGGGGGCACTCTGGAGGAGGACATTAAGCTGCAACAAAGCTTTGGGATTCATCACTGACATTAATGGACTGTGTTTCCACCAAAAGTTCAGAGGGATTCAGATTCCATTTACAATGTAAATGAGACAATATCTCCAAAATTAATTTCTGGACAATCTGCGGAGAAGAATGTCAAGGTGATGGAAGGTCCTGAGGTGCTACTGAAGGAACAGGCAACAAGACGTAAAAGCTATCTGTGTTTCTAGGAATTCACTAGAACCCATGGAAAATTATTATCATTTCAGAGTGAAAATAATTACGCACACAACACCAAAACAGTTAAACATAAATCAATCAAACCGATGGAAAAATAGATGAATCATTCAAAGATGGATTCACAACACTTTCAAAGGATATTTCAGCCGTTTTTAAGTGCTTCAGAAACAGCCTCTGTTCAGAGAAGTAGCCTTTTCATGTCCCATAGGACCGATGAGCCAAAAGCTGGTCTGTGACGCTCGTGTCTCCTAGATGTTGTGACGATTTTTCAACCACCATTATTTTAACATTACACTCGTCTAGCTGGCAGTGGTGAAACAACCTGCAATAATTCAGGCATATAGAATCTCAACCCACGATCAGAGCGAAAGAGACCAATTGGATGTTTGTAAAATAAAGCGTCCAGTTACGCCCTGAATGAACGTCCATTAGTAGTGGTGATTCATATCCCTAAACTCCCACATGCACAGACTACCTGATGTCAGGTCTTCCTTCTGCTCATCAGTCTGTGCTCTTACAATGCCTTCATTCGCTCCTCTTTCTTGGATTGAAGGTTTATGTTTTACCTCCACAAATAAAACAAGCTTGAACATGTTCTGGCATGTTGTGGTGTTGCTAATGCTAACTGTTAGCTTCTACTAGCTGAGACACACTCTATACTCCAAGCCACTAAATCAAACCAGCCTTCCGCAGTTGCTTGCCAAGGCGGGCAAGCCCATAAATACAAGCTTTCTCAGTGGACATCTCATAGTGGACATTTGTAGCCCTTTTTGCCCTTCTTTAACTCAGAGACCCACCAAAATAGCACTGACGAGGCCCATCTCAAACACTGTAGGTCCCAGATTGAAGACAAGAGCACTGAGGACAAAAGATATGCCCCGCGTGCCGCGGTCAATTGCTTTGGACAGCGCCCCCGTCTGACGACTGAGGTGGAACCCCAGATCCAGATTATGCAAGTGTAGAAAGACGTTCTTGGCGATGCGTCGAATGGAGCTCTGGGCCACTTTGCCGAACACGGTGTTCCTCAGCTCATTGAAGAGGGCGGAACAGGTCCGCGACACACCATCTGGAGCAGCAGAGGAAAGAAAAAGTTTCAGAACACCTGCTGTGGAAAGCAGGAGGGTTTGAACAGAGGGGCTCCCGCATGGAGCTCTACTGTCATCCTGACAACACAGAAGAGTTTAAATATATTCTGAGGCAGCAGCTTGTAGGCTCTTTGACTGAAAGGCTATGCAGTGTTGGGACATATCTTTCATATCATCTGTGGCCTGAATGTGCTGCAGTGTTACAGCAGCAGTCTCCCACCAGTAATTACATACTATGATGCTCCCTGCAGCCTCGCTATACAACAGACTGAAGGAAAAAACAGAACCTGAATGTTCAGCAAAGTGTTGTTTGTGTGACAGTGGAGTGTGTGTGTGTGTGTGTGTGTGTGTGTGTGTGTGTGTGTGTGTGTGTGTGTTCTGAATTTTCAATTATCAGCTTTAATTTCACTCTGTTCTGACTCTACGCGTTCTCTGATGGATTAAGCCAAATGAAAGAACAGCATCTTTCTTTAATGCATTTCAAATATTGAACACGTTGGATGTTTTTTTTCTCTTAAGAAATGATAATTAATATGCAGCTTAAGCAAAGTGATTTAGTTAAATAAAATCAACAACTTCATTTGATCTCTCATGGCTCACACTTTGTTACCCAATCACATGGCTGGCTCGACTGTCACAAATTAACAAGTGTCTGGGTTTCAAAGAAACATGGTCTTGCCATGGCAAATTCGCTAAAGTCGTGCAAACACGTGACTCGTCTGCCGAGACCAAAGTCGGGGCGGTAATCTCTCTGTCTGCCGGCCTTCAAGGGGCTGTAATGTGGCGTTAAATAGGAATGCTCATCTAATGAACAATGTGTTCGCATCTGACAAGGTAGGATGAGCACTGTGCAACCTTGACAGCCAAATTACACCAGTCAGTGCAGGCTTCAAATACAGGAGCCTGGGTGTCCAAAAGAACGAACACAAATAATACAATTTCACTCTTAAAGATCACTCTACACACACCTCTTAAATGTGCAACACCTAAGTGGACTCATCAAAATAAGAGGCTGGAGTACATACTGCGTCTATAATTGTGTCAACTAGGGCCACGGTTGCTAGCAGAGAGTCAGGTTTGAAATTATTATATATTTTTATTGCTTCCATCAGTGGTTCTGCGAAAAATCTACTTTGATCAGGGAATTTCAAAAGTAAACTTACAGGTCAGTTTTAACAAAGAAGAGGCAAAAAAAAAAATTAGATCTTCACAGATAATAAATTAACAAACCTCCCTGGGTCTACATTTGTTTATTTAACATAGCAAAGTCAACGGTGCTTCCATTAGAAAGTAAACAAGTTAAATGTTTTCATGACGTAAATAATGTAGAGAGGCACTGATGTGAGTGTGGTGGGAGAAGTTAGCCAGCAGGCAGAGGAGAGTCCCACAGACGCCCTCTGATGATGAGCACAGCACCTGCCAGAGTAATACAAGTCTCCGACTTACAGCCAATCAGCATGGCCGTTGCCATGGTAGCCACGGTGCTTGGCGCATCATTCAGGTTCAGCATGTGCCCCGACATCTGGTTAAGCTCGTCCACTGCATACTTAAACATGAAGGGCACTACCACATTGGTGAGCTGGGGGGGGGAGCAAGAGCAAACGTTAGAGGAGAAGGAGGGAAACCAGTGGAAACAGATTCAAACAGCTTGTTTCGTGGATGCGTGCTCACTCATGGGTCAAACGTGACAAACATCTTTATTTTTATTTAGATTTGAGGTCAGCGTAATCACACACATGACAACATGTACCGCAGAAGCTCCACTAAAAATAAACATCTAGTTTTGCAGCCGCCACATTGGCCAGCACAGAGCAGCTGGGATGGACGGGAAGTCAGACGTGTGAATGAAATCCAGACAGCAGACTCAAACCTGTAAAATTATACAACACCAACAGGATGTAGCTACAGCACAGAGGCCCACTGGTCCGGAGAGTTTCGACCATAGAGGAGGAGAAATGATTATAGGGCAACGGTGGCAGAGGAGTTGAGAGCCCGCCCCAAAACCGGAGGGTTGCAGGCTCGAGTCCCACTCATTCTGTCACAGTCGTTGCGTCCTTAGGTAAACATCCGGTTCAGCAGCCTCACTTATGTCAGGGTCTTCTAAGGTCAAACACTGGTTCTGATTTGAGTGGATCTCCCACGTGTCACACCTTATCAAGTGTCCAGCCCTAAACTGGACTTCTACTGTTATCCATCGTCCACCTTCATAGGTACAGTCCTCTTTAGCAGCATCACGTAAAAAGCAGCAACAAATGTTTGGTCTTCTTGGTAAAGTGTCTTTTTGGTTTTCAGGAGCCTATTAAAAGGAGTTTTGAAATTTTATTAACTGGTCTTTCTTAATGATGACAGAGCACACGCCACTGCTGTAAACGTGTCCTGGGACCGCCAAACATGAAAAGTAGGGCTGGGCGACATGGCATAATATAAATATCACAGTATATTGAGGATTTCACCTCGATAAAGATAACTGGACGATAACTACGTGTATGCGTAGAAACAAAAGTTGTCCACTAGATGAGGCTGTCATGTGTATTACGTAGAGTCATGTTGTACGTTGTCACAAATGTTCCTTTTTTTTAATTATCAAATTTTTTGACTTGGGAAAAACAATATTGGTTAAAGTCAGAAATTTCTATAACAATACATTTTTAATTTATTGTCCAGCCCTAATGGAAAGTCTCATATTAAAAACCAAAACAGTACATTAATCTCCTTTATAGACCTTTAAAGTGACGGTGTGTGGTTTCCTGCCACTAGGGGGCAGTACATACATACATTTCAGGGTAGTTTTACACCATATCTTTCTGACTGGCTAGTTTAAAAAAACATTACTGTAAATGTTACCTGAGGAGCAGAAAGCACGCAACCTCAGCGTGACATCTCAGACATTGATGGTCCTTCAGGTAATTTCATCGAGAGAATGCAATGCCGATTGCAGTTTTCTGGTGCTGTAGTTTCCAGATCTGCTCGGGGTCTTGTGTCTGCCGATACTACAGCAATACAGCTTGGCCAAAGTATATTGCATCTCTTTTCAATTCGGTTCCGTCACATTTGGAAAGAGTTTAGAAGTTTTGTTATTAAATTCATGTTTTCATTTTTATGTTGACGACTGTCAAATCTACCTCCCCCTTCAGCGGGGGTCAATGGGTCAATATCAAATCTTGTAGATGCCTTAGAGGATGTGCGCTCCTGGATGGCTACAAACTTTTTACATCTGAATGACGCTAAGACTGAAGTAATTGTACTTAGCCCTGTCATGTCTACACGCCCATGCAATGCTGTGAATCTGGGCCCTTTAGCGTCCAACAAGAAGACCACCATCCAAAATTTAGGATTGCAACTGGACTCAGCCCTAAAATTCGACACGCAAATCAACCAGGTTGTGCGATGGTGTTTTTTTAACTTACACCGACTAGCCTGAATTAAGCCCCTGCTGTCCAGAGTACATTTAGAGACCGTCACCTTTCAAGGCTCGACTACTGCAATGTGCTGTATGCCGGCCTTAGTCAGGGTGCGGTAGCACGCTTGCAGTTAGTACAAAACTCAGCCGCTAGACTCGTGGCAGGCACTAGGCGCAGGGAACACATATCACCCCTGTGTTGGCATCACTTCATTGGCTGCCTGTGCAATACAGGGCAAAATTAAAGGTCTTGGTACTGGCCAAGCCCCCACAATGCGGGTGAAAAATTGAAGCAAACGCGGAAGTGAAATAAATTGCAGTTCCACCCTCGTCCACTGGGGGCTGGTGTCAGAAGCGAGCAAATCCTCATTGACTCCCATGTTAAAAATACCAATTTCACAGCAGAAATAAACATGTTTACAGCCTGGTACCAAAACATGTTTTAGGTTTAAATGATCTAGTTTACACTCATGACAACTCTGAGAGGGGTGAATTTTTTCTCTCACTCTTCTGTTTAAGTGTATTAAAAGCCTAAAATTCTGTATAATTAATGAACATCAGACCCACGTGACCGCAGAGCTAGCTCTGGGGAAAGGCCTCAGTCTGATCCTCGGCCTCACCTGAAAACTGTTCGGTCATTTTCTGTCTCTCAACTTAGACCATTAGTTGTAGCATTTGTGTGTTCTTGTTTGGATATTATTTGTGCAATTGTTGGACAAAATGACTTGCTGTGGCATTAATTGCACTAATAGAGCGTCCAAGGAGTCTCCACTTCATTTTTTTCGGTAAGCAAAATTATATTTATGTATTTTAGGTCACTGCCGAGCTGAGCTTAGATGTTAACATGTACTGTTTAACCATGAAATTTAAATGTAATAGGGTAAAACCCAGTGCATTTAACATAATGCTGCACTTAAGAAAATGGGTTGATATATAACATGTTGGTGGAGCTGGGTTCCGACTATCGGCTTGTGGAGCTCTCGGGAGACCTCTGTTTTCCACCCGGTTCTCCCCTCCCTACAGCTCGGCGCATCTCTGTCTGATCGCGGCTTCTGTCTGCTGCGCGGGCTGCTGGCTTGTGGAGCTCTGGGATGGAAACCTTTCCACCCGGTTCTCCCCAGCGGCAGCTCTGCGCATCTCAGATCGCAGTGGCGCTTTTCTGCTGTGCGGCTGCCGGCTTGTGGAGCTCTCGGGAGACCTCTGTGTTCCACCCGGTTTTACCCAGCGGTCAGCCCGGCGTATCTCTGACTCAGAAGCTCTGGTGTTGTGCACAGTTAACTCCCGATGTAGCTAGGTTGCTACCTCCGTTAGCTTAGCTCCCACCTCTGCATTAGCTTCAGGTTAGCTTGCAGCTAGTTCGACCGGGTGTCGTCAGTTGATCCCAGCCTTACAGCCCCACCCTCAGCTCCACCTCTCTTCCCTTTTGTGGAATTGTCTGGGCTTGACGGAACCTGTGACACGGTCAAAATGGAGGTGGTGGCCACCTCCCATTTGACCTCAAAAACGTGTTATTGGAGCCTATGGAAACCCATTGTCCAATATTTATGTCGATGGTACTGGCATACAAGGCCTTAGAAGGAACTGCTCCAGCATATCTTGGCAACCTTTGGCATAGGCATGCCCCCTCGTGGGCCCCTCGCTCAGCCGGCAGGCAGCTGTTGATCGTTCCACGCACTAAGGCCTAGTCCACACGTAGCCGGGGTTTTTTTTTTAAAACGAATATCCGCCCCTCCAAAAACTTGCATCCACACCACCTCATTTAAAAAAAAAACTTTGTCCACACGTACCCGGATAAATACGTTGTTAAGGACATGCCAGACCTGTAGGCGGCAGTACTTCCCCCGTTCTTAACCTCGTCCTTCGTCTGTGGTCTTCCGCAAGGAGCAGTAATTCCACTTGCAAAAACAAACAAGCAGAAAGCGCTTGGACAATTGATAAAGCGAGCGCAGCTCTGAGGGCATCCATGCTGTCGGCTAGTGTAAACACAGGTCGCACACGTGATGTCAGCATTTTTTTGTCGCGGAAAGTGACGTTGCGGACCTTAAAACTCCGGTTTTGTCTGTCCACACGCAGACACCCAAAACGGAGAAAACGCAGATCTTCACTTTGGCCGGAGTTTTTAAAAAGATCCGTTTTCGTGTGAAAAAACTCCGTTTTCGTGTGGATGACAGGCCAAAACGTAGAAAAATATCTACGTTTTGGCAGATCCCCGGCTACGTGTGGACAGGGCCTAAGTGCAGGTCACGGGGGGACCGTGCATTCTCTGTATTGGCACCTGCACTTTGGAACCAGTTGCCTTTGGTGGTGCGTCAGTCACCCTCATTGGGGATTTTAAAGACTCGCCTTAAGACCCATTTTTTTGTCAAGGCATTCCAGGATTAGCAAATTTTACCCGGTTTCAATGCCCCCGGCTTCTTAATCTTTTTCAGGATTTTATTTTTTGCTTTTACTCTCCTCTTTTGATTGATTTTATGTTGGTTTTACGATTATTATAGTTTATGCTGATGGTTTTATGTTTTTATTGTGTTGTGTTCAGCACCTTGGGCATCTGCATTGGTCGCAGAAGGGGCTTTATAAATAAATGAAATGACAATGTTTTGATGGATATTTCCAGAAATTAATGGTAAAAACTACACATCATCTCTTTTAGGAATGTAAACTGTATAACTTTCAAACATTAACTCCTTCATGGTCAGGTCACTCTTTTAAAAAAATACTTATCTAGTTCAATTAATTATTTAATTAAAAAAATGAGACATTTCATATTCACTTATTTTCTTGGAATAATCCAACATTTTCCCTTATTTCTTGGTGTATTTCTAGGCATTAATGCTCTCAAAAGATGAATTTCCACTCTAAAAAATTAAACCCAGTCCATTCAGGTGACTTGTGTTATGAGTTAGATGTGATGTGTAATTGCTGATGTATTCTGTTGGACTGGCACTACTGGTGCTTGGAGAGGGCTGGTGCTTCCTGCTAATGGAATTGAAATGGTTATTAGGGCTAATTAAAAGCACAGGGACAGCTGTGCGACTCAGTCTGGGTGGTCTGCTGCACATTAGGACACACGAAGAAAGAACACTGCGTCACACAGCAAAGCGCTTTTAAACCCACTTCATTTGAACCCGTGAAAGCCTTACATGAGGGCAGATTTTTGGGTCCTTTGCTGTCAAATTCTGCATGACACATTCTTGATAAATTAAGAAAAAAAGGGAAGAGAAGAAAATAAATCCTCATGTGGACTTGTAAACGTAAAAGCACACCTATGAAGCTCTATTTATCCTGCCAAAAGCCACCTCCCCAGGGTTCGTGCTTCATACACTTGGGTATTACTCTCAGACAATAGAAGTCCTCTTGAGTCCCTAAAGGAAAAAACAATATCTGCCACTTTGCTACCAAGACAACAGAACATGACACAAAAATAGCCAAAGCCTATTATCACAGAGCCAAAACATATCCTCAAGTTTACCTCTAATACATGATGAGGTTGGATGCACTCTTTTAATCCATTAAAGACAACCACTGGAGATTAAACTGACACTGTGTCAATCTGTACCTGGCGAAATGACATCCCATAATAGAGATCCAGTGTCAAATAGCGGGGAAAAGGCTTCAGGCTATGGGGAATTAGCTTTACCTTATACCACAGAGCACTGACAGGCAGAGAGACAAAGAGGGCTCCATTTGAGGCCAACTTGTATATAATCACTTATTTGAAATGAAAATGTCACTGATAATGTTGCTTGCAGAGGTGAGAAGCCCTGTAACCACGTAATTATTCCGCTGATTTAAAAATTGCATCCACACAGCTGGTGGTTTCAGTTCAAACAGACAAATTGGTAAAATGGGAGGTTAACTCCAACCACACAGGAAAACACAAGGAGCCAATTGGATAGTGCGTGCGTGTTCTCGGCTCCTTCGTGCACACTAGAGGGAGCCGTGCTGAGCAGCAGCAGGACACGTTAACTCGGGAGCTTTGAATTTTTGATTATTTGCCAAGGTGTAAATTAGAGACTATCAACAAATGAAGAGAAAATGTATCACACACTGATTGATGCATGCAATTAATAATATAAAAATCAGGTTTTAAATGCAACATTGTTTTTAGTTTACTGTGGGTTCCTTGCCGAATGCAACCACTTATGAAGAGTGGTCATGGTGTTAGAGCACACGGTAGGTGATGCAGAGATAATATTTGATTAAAGAAGAAGGAAATAAATAATGTCATAAAGAACGAGACCAGTGGTTACGGGGATCTGTTACAGCATATAACACTGAAATGTACAGGATGATTTGGGATATTTATATCCTAAATATCTCATTTACTCATTTTTTAACAAATTATGCTTTGTTAATATGAATGAATGCGTTGAGTCTTTTACTGTGTAAAAAAGCTCTGGTGCTCCTAATTTGGGTGGTAAAAGTTTGGTGGAGAAGGAGGAGGTGGAAAACAGCAGAATTAAGAGTTTTGCTCATTAACATTCATGATATGAGAAAGTGTCTCGTCTCTCATTGGCCAACAGCAACACGACTCTTCCACTGCCTTCAGTAACAAAACTCAGAATACCGTAAAATATATTTTTTGGGTGAAAAATGAGATATCCAAAAATAACACATGTCTGAATGTGTTCCGCCATGTTGTAGACTTGCTATTGCTAACAGTTAGCTTCTACTTGTCGAGACACGCTTTACTTTCTCCTGGCTGCTAAATCAACAACAGCCGTCCATGGTCACAAGCCAACGTGGGCTAGTCCATAACGTGGAGGAGACTGGCCCTTTATGACCGGATTATTTTCCCATCTATTTCGCCACACAGACCAACTCACAAAGCACTAATTTACACTACTGCATATGTGTTGAATTAACTGTGAACTTAGTCTGTAAAAGAAATAGTTAAGATTTTAGTTTTATTTAAACTCTGATATAAAAATTACACATAAAGTTTATCCGTTTTTCTACCTCAGAAGTGTCACATTTTGATGTTTTTTAATCAGGGAAAACGGTACTACGGTTTACAAATGTTTCGCTTTTTTTCACCCCCTGGACCTCAGAGCTTTTTACTGCAGCGCAAGCTCGTCACACGCTTTTCTGACTGAATCTGTTTATCAAGAAGCAATGCCATTCAACATCAATGTCCTAGTAACAAATAATAAAAGGTGACGTGATTTCTACCTGAAACTGTGGTGCACTATCTTAACCAGACCAATAATTCCGCTACATTCCTTTAGATGCTATGTGTTTTCAAAGTCCACGGTAGAATACGTCTTTGATTCCTGACACTTGCCTGAAGGACAGAATGAAATGAAAAGCCTGATCTCTGACATGAAATAATATGTTGTGTCAAACTGACACTGTCTGTAGCCTTGGATGGGAACGTCTCTTCACGTTACTGTAACCACTAGGATAAAAAATGCTTAGATGAATAATTATTGCTACTAGGAATTCAAAAACGGATAATCTATTACTTTTCTGATGTCTATTCAATCAGGTCTATAGAATATACCCGAGGAAAGTTAATCACCATCATTTTCTATTACCAATTCTCTTTATTTAACCACTCTAAAAATTGTGAATGTGTGTGTGGTTGAATAAATGTTTGTGTTGTAAAGCGCCTTGGGGGGTTGTAGAACCCTGGAAGGCGTCATTTACCAAAGTAATCACAGTGCAGTTCCCGCTCTGAAACAGTGGAGTTGTAGGGAAAAAAAACGAGAAGAAATTGTTCTACGAGTTACCGTAAAACTATAGATGGACAACTGCACATCAGCCAGACAACTGACAGCACTGTCCAACAGGAAATTAGATTTTTAGAGATGGTATGATTGAAGAAAGGCTGATGTGTTGTCAGACATGTGGACAGGCACATGTCCGCGCCATAGGGCCTGGATCACCAGAACGTTTATGTTAGCACAGTGGCAGCTCATCGTCCGAGCTTAAATCTGATTGGCCCAGACAACAAAAAGGTTAGGAGTGTGTCCAAATAGAAAAGTAGTTATCTAAAAAGAAAGCACTGTAGCAGCTTTACTTTCATTCATTAAAAAATAAACCAAAATCTGCTTCATTACTTTTACTCCCGAGGCTGAACAATCATCCTTTTCTGATTACAATCGTGATCTCAGACACTGTGATCACCAAAGTTGTGTTTTTGCTTCTTTTTTTTTTAATTTGACTAACCCAGGGTCTGCTGTGTCAACAATTTTACAGATTCTGGGTTTTCCCCAGGTTTTAAAGCGTAACAGCAGAAGCAGTGAATGCAGGGCGTGGGCTGGGTTGCAGGAGCAGAAGGGTTAAGCTGACACAGAGGTGCATTTGCTCGGGGGTTTTGTCTTATTGTGGCCCTGCTATCAACTTTATTTATAGCTGTGGTCGTCTTTTAGACACAAATGGCTGCTCTCTGCTCTGTTTCTCATCTATAGTCACATCTTTTAATGTTTCCATGGAATGATGTAATTTTCTGTCATGTTTCTAAATGTTACTTGACATTGTGAATATTGTCCTGAAGCTTGATTTTAAAAAACAAAATCTGCCAATAGAAGACAACACATTTTAAATTAGTCGTGTCTACATTTAAAGGTGCAGTATGCAAGAATATATTGAGAATTTTACAGTGAGTTAATTCCAAGAGTCATTTTGGAAGGAAGGTTATGTTTCATATCAAGCTAGCTGCAGGGATCGCCAGTTTTTCTCCTTTCAAAACAAAGGAAGAAGGATGTAACTACTGTTTACCATCAGTGAGTGTGGGGTTGCCATGTCTCCTGTGAGCTAATACTGCAGTTCCCACAATTGTAATTTGACAGCAGCCGGCAAAAAGCTCCAGATTTATTTAAGTGGCTGCAGTAACCAAATTTTACCACAGGATGTCATTTTTACTTATTGTCTATATAATGCACCTTTAAATTATTTTCTACACAAGCACAAACCTGAATTTCTATTCGTTTAGCAAAAAATGTACTTGCATCTAAAAAATCTGGATTACAAGCACAAAATTAGAATAACTCTAAATTTAGCCTTTGTTAAGCCAGCTCCCTCCATGTCACAGGAAAGGCTAATGTCACTTGGTGGTTTAAAAAATGAAAAACTGTGAAATTAACTGTAAATTATTCTCATTTTCACTCTTTTATTGTAGCCTGAAATGAAGAAGAAGCCGTTTGAATTCAGTTTTCTTGAACAGCCACTTAGTAGACATGTATGAAATAAAGTCCATGAAGCAGAGGTCACTAAATTCATTACCAACACCGTGTGTGTGAACTTACCTTGGCTCCAGCAAGCAGGCCTAATGAGATGGCAACGCGTGCCCGCAGGTCTGGTCGATCCTTTGGCCAAACGTAAGACAGCATCGCAGACAGAATCTTGGCTGAATTCACCTCCTTCAGCTTTCATAACAAAAAACAGCAACATTTAATCAGATATTTCACTTGGTTCTCAGTCTACCTTGTACAATGTTATTTAGTAAAACCACACCTTTCTAATGCATTTTGTCTGTAATCATTAGTGTCTAATACTCTTTTTGCATTCGACGTGCCAGTAACAGAAAGCTTAAGATGGCCCCGTGGGCAGACACATGGAACATCAAATGTCAACGGGAGTCCCCCGAGAGATCTGACAACAACAACACTAGACTCTCCAGGTGGACTTGTGGATCCAGTCTGACACTACAAGTCCCAGGAGACACCTGGGCTGTCATCCCAGCTGAGGCTGAGAGCCCACTGGTGCCAGCGTGGCTGTTTACCCACACTCCATCGCACATCTGCCACAGGAACCCTCGGCAGGCCAGAAAACGTGCCGTAATTCCTCTAATCCACCCAATATGGTGGCACAGTGTTAAGCACTGCTGCATGTCAGCACCTTCAGGAAAATTACAGTGAAAGTGTCTCACACTGCCTTTAGTCAACCATAGTAAGAAATGTAATCGATAAAAGATCCACCAGTTTATCGAAATAAAATATTTATTATTAATAATAATAATAATAATAATAATAATAATAATAGAATCTCTGAAACTGGTGGCCGGGCTTTCACCCGTGGGGCCCGGCCGGGCCCAGCCTGAACCGGATACATGGGCTCATCCAACTGTGGACCCACCATCCGCAGGAGGAACATGAAGGGTCCGGTGCAATGTGGATCGGGTGGCAGACCAAGGCGGAAGCCTTGGTGGTCCGATCCCCGGACAAGAAAACTGGTTTTTGGGACATGGAACGTCACCTTGCTGGCGGGGAAGGAGCAGGAGCTTGTGGCAGAGGTTGAGCGGTACCGGCTAGATATAGTTGGACTCACCTCGACACATAGCATTGGCTCTGGAACCCAAGTCCTTGCGAGGGGTTGGACACTCTCCTTTGCTGGAGTTGCTCCGGGTGAGAGGTGGAGGGCTGGGGTTGGCTTTTTGCTAGCCCCAAGACTCTCTGCCTGTGTGTTGGGGTTTACCCCGGGGGACGAGAGGGTAGCTTCCTTGCGCCTTCGGGTCGGGGAACGGGTCCTGACTGTTGTTTGTGCTTATGGGCCAAATATCAGTTCAGAGTACCCACCCTTTTTGGAGTCCCTGGGATGAGTGCTAGATAGTGCTCCATCAGGGGACTCCATTGACCTGCTGGGGGACTTCAATGCTCACGTGGGCAATGACAGCATGACCTGGAGGGGTGTGATTGGGAGGAACGGCCCGCCTGATCTGAACTCAAGTGGTGTTTTGTTATTGGACTTCTGTGCAAGCCGCAGTTTGGCCATAACGAACACCATGTTCGAACATAAGGGTGCCCACCGGTACACTTGGTACCAGGGCAGCCTAGGTCGCAGGTCGATGATAGACTTTGTAGTCGTATCATCTGACCTGCGGCCGTATGTTTTGGACACCAGAGTGAAGAAAGGAGCGGAGCTGTCAACTGATCACCACCTGGTGGTGAGTTGGATCAGATGGCAGGGGAAGATGCCGCGTAGACCTGGCAGACCCAAACGCATAGTGAGGGTCTGCTGGGAACGCCTGGCAGAAGAACCTGTTAAGACGGTCTTCAACTCCCACCTTCGGCAGAGCTTTGACCGCGTCCCGAGAGCAGTGGGGGACATTAACTCTGAGTGGGCCTTGTTCCACTCTGCGATTGATGAGGCAGCTGTTGCTAGCTGTGGTCACAAGGTGGCCGGTGCCAGTCGTGGTGGCAACCCCCATACCCGCTGGTGGACACCAGAGGTTCGGGGAGCCGTCAGGCTGAAGAAGGAGGCCTACAGGGCATGGCTGGTCTGTGGGTCTCCAGAGGCAGCAGACAGGTACCGGATAGCCAAGCGGGGTGCAGCAGTGGCAGTTGCCGAGGCAAAATCTCGGGCGTGGGAGGAGTTTGGTGAGGCCATGGAGAAAGACTATCGATCGGCTCCAAAGAGGTTCTGGCAAACTGTCCGGCGCCTCAGGAGAGGAAGGCAGCAACTCGCTCACACTGTTTACAGTGGGGATGGGGAGCTGCTGACGTCAACTGGGGCAATAGTCGGACGGTGGAAGGAATACTTTGAGGAGCTCCTCAATCCCACCTATGCGCATTTCGAGGAGGAACCAGAGCCGGGAGACCTGGGGATGGACTGTCCAATCTCAGGGGCAGAAGTTGCTGAGGTAGTCAAACAACTACACAGCGGCAGAAAGTTTTAATGTTTAAAATCTGTTAGATTGTTACCGACAGCAGCTACATTTAAGTTTCACTTTCTGTTCTGACTGAATGCTGCTGCAGCATGGAGGTGTAGTTCTCTGTCATCCTGGACATGATCATCCTGAGAGTTTTAGCTGAAAACAGCTGGACATTTCTGAATATGTTGGAAACATTTAGCCTCTCATCCCAGAGGCTTCTTCCAGACTTTGGTTGTGGTCAGAAACAAACACACTGGTTGTGCTGCAAGCCTTTTTCTTTTTTTCTCCAAAACATGTTTTTGTCTAAATGAAGGTGATGTTATTGTTCATAGAATTAAAATTCACGTTGAAGTTAAGATTATTTCATCAAGTAGGACCTGTGGTTAGCTGGCTCATTTAAAACATATCATGTCTTGAAAGAATTGGAATCGTGGATCGATAGGAACCGGAATCAAAACAAGGAATTGGAATTGTTCAAAATCAAACTATGTCCAATCCTATCATTTAGCCTTTCTTACTTCACTTGAAGAACAGACTGTTGCTCCGCACAGCTGCATCACTCTTTCTGACTAAATGAGTGAATATATTCATCAGAGAGGGTAGACCTATCAGGATCTGCTCTGGAGTGGTTCTCCTCTTATCTGTCTGAGCATCTTTCCCATTGGCCGTCTCCAAGTTTCGGTCCTCCACCACCTACCTCTCTCATGGTGTCCCACAAGGTTCTGAGCTGGGGAATCTATTCTTCCTCCTCCTTCTACTTCCTCTTCAGCACATCCTGAGCTCCTTCAAAGGAATCTCATACCATCTTTATGCAGATGACATCCAAATGTACAACTCCTTTAAGCCCCATGAGATGCCTAACCTTCATCACCTTCATCCTCACCATCTCCTTATTCTGTTCTTATTCCATCTTTCCCAGGATCCACTGATTTCCCTCTTTCCTATTCATTTTCTCTCTCCCTTTCCTTACATTTTTTTCCTTTTCTCCTTTTAAACATTTTTTTATCATTTTAAAAATATTTTTATACTTTTATTGTTTTTTTGTTTTTGTGAATCGCTATATAAAAGAAAATTTTCTTTCTTTCCTTCTAATCTTCTAAATCGGAGTCAGACATTACCAGACAAAGGGAGCCAACAATGACCAGACCTGTCACCAATTGTAAGTTTTTCCCTTTAATATTCACCCCACGTGTGCTGAGTTCGTCTCCTCCTCACGTCCTCCAGGAGCCTCCCTGCGGGAGGCGGTTTTCAAACTCTTAGACACTCAGAAACATTCAATATAAATCCACCCATAGTGTTGCTCAGGCTACTGAAGATAGACATCTCCAATATCTTCTGGTGTAAAGTAGTAACCTCATGAGGGATCATGCTTGTGTCAGCACATGGCGGTGAATGAAGCGGATGCAAGGATTCATATGCGGGTCAGGGAAGCAGGTAAGCAGGTACACAGGAACGATTAAAGGTTTTAATGGAGAACACGCTAACATAGAAACAATGATCCAACACGAGACACAGAACTGAAGGGGTTTAAATACAAGAGGGCTGGGAGCTTGGGTGATTGGAAAACGAGAGGCAGGTGAGCGCAATTAACAGAGACACATGGCTGAACCAAATGGGGAGACAGGACAGGGTGTGACAGCTTGCAGCTGTAGCTCTTTAAGTCAGCAATGACACTTGCTTTCTTGAGAGTACAGTACACAACTTTGCCACTTTGGTGCTTAAAGGGTTAAAAAGATCTTTTGGTAAATGGCCTGTATTTGATATAGCGCCTTCTAGAGTCCTGGAATCCCCCAAGGTGCTTTACAACACAACCAGTCATTCACCCATTCACACACTGGTGGGGATGAGCTACGATGTAGCTACAGCTGCCCCCGGGGTGCACTGACAGAGGTGAGGCTGCCGAGCGCTGGCGCCCTGTGTTCAGTGGTACAACAGAAATAACATGTTGCTGTTGGTAAACTATAGAATCTTAAAGTGACTCACATAAACCACTGAATCCGAAATTCCTTCACATTTTTTATTTGACATCTGCTGCTAACTACTGTCATGTATTTGCTGTATGAAGTATAACCATCCGTCCATTTTCTGCAACCTATCTGGAGTCGAGTCGGGGGGTAGTAGCTTAAGCAGGGAGGCCCAGACTTTCCTCTCCTCAGGCACTTGAGCCAGCTCCTCAGGGGGAATTCTAAGGTGTTCCCTGACCAGCCGGGAGACATAGTCCCTCAAACGTGTTACGAATCAAAAGGGTCAAATTTTCACCATCTAATTGACCCTTTTGATTCATAACATGACAAGATATGAATAATGAGATGCGATGTAGTGAATATGCGGAGATGGAATGTGATGTGTGAGGTGGTGTGGTGTAAGCTAGATGTTTATCAGAACCTTCTTTGTATCTGAAAGAAATTGTGAAATCTGAGTGTAAAATAATTTGTTGTCTGCTATAAACTAGAGCAGGTGTGCCCAATCCTGGTCCTGGAGGGCCAGTATCCAGCAGGTTTTGTGGTTTTTCTGCTACAACACACTCGATTAACTGGTTGAATCACCAGTGCAGCATCTCATCAGGCTCTGCAGAAGCCTGTTAATCACCTGCTGATTGAAATCAGGTGTGTTGAAGCTGAATTAAAACTAAAACATGCTGGATACCGGCCCTCAAGGAGCAGGATTGGGCACCCCTGAACTAGAGACTTGATTAAAACGCATAAAACAACCTGACGCAATCTGTTGTGCCTACAAACCCTGGTGGCGACGCCCAGCAGATCCAGACCGTACAAAGTCGGGTGGACCTCGACCTCACGGTACATGGAGCCCGTAGATTACATCCGGTACGACCCATACAGTCTTGGGAAGTCTCCGGGTCACAACAGCAGCTGGAACGCTTGTTCGCGTCCAAAGTGGATGTGGCTCTTAGGGAGCCGTCTGGCTGTGCCAGCTTGCAAACAGGCTTTTGACTGTATGTCAAAGGAGATGTCTCAAGGATGCTTGTCCCGAATTGGCCGGTTCGGGAATCAGCTAGAAACTGAATTAGTCGGGAAGTTACTTCTGTTTTAATAAACTCATTATTTATCATTTCTGGCGTATTGTGGCAAATCAGAATGTGCCATGTCTTGAAGTTTTACCAACATCCCTCAGAAAGACACGCCTTCTCTAGGTACAAAAGGTTTTAACACTTTGTGAATGAGAGTGTCTTAAAACACTTATGTGAGGTTAATATTAACCTTAATATGTATCTTATTGTAATGTGTATGAGTGTAGATAATGATTAACTTGTTAAATCAAACACATACTGATCATAAGATCCGAAATGGATCATTGTAAGAGCGATATTCATTTCAAATTCATTGATTTAAGCACAGATTATTTAAACATTTCATTTAAACATCTTTTTCATTAATCACATATGATGATTTAACTTATAACTACAAAATCCTGTAGGAGCTTCCAGTAGATAGTGAGGAATTCAGCAGTCTGGCTTTTACGCATACCTTGGGACAGATTGTTTACGTCTACGTTGAGGAACAATAAGTGAGCAAAGGGTTGATTTGTGCGTCTGGATCCTCCAGCTGGTGCAGCCTTGACTTTGCGGTTTCTGGCGTGTATGAAAGGTTATGCTGTGTCAATTAGATGGTGAAAAATTTACCCTTTTGATTCAAAACAAACGTGTCCTATGTCTTCCTTTAAGTCTTCTCCCGGTTAGACGTGCCCGGAAAACCTCACCAGGGAAGTGTCTAGGAGGCATCCTAACTAGATGCCTGAACCACCTAAACTGGCTCCTTTAAATGTGGGGGAGCAGCAAGTCTACTCCGAGCCCCTCCTGGATAATCGAGCTTCTCACCCTATCTCTAAGGGAGAGCCCAAACACCCTGCGGAGAAAACTCAGCTTTTGTCACTACCAAAAGCTCCTGACCATAGATGAGGGTAGGAGCACGGATCGGCCAGTAAATCCAGAGTTTTCTCTTCACCACCACAGACCAGACCAGCACATGGTCCACATCACTGTAGATGCAGCACCAACCAGCCTGTCGATCATTTTAAAGTTTACCTTGATCCTAAAACAAAGCAGCATAGATCTTTCACCCATCACACACCAAAACGAGGTTAATACTCACCACATTTTGTGGATCTGCACTCAGACCTCCGCCTGCATTTCCATGCCAACATGTTCGCTTTTCAGTCACCTGTAAGTGCTGCAAAACATCAACAGAAGAGCATTGTGATCCCATGTTTTTATTGAGATAATAGTGTTGTGTTAAAACACACTTACTTTTGCAGCCTCTAAAATTTGCCGACAGTTTTGTGTTTTGTTTGTGCTCCATGCTGCTGTCCGTAGGTGTGGGAGGGAGCTTGGCTGAAACACAGAGGATACCCCTTACTTTTCTTTTCACTTTAACAGAATGAAATCAAAAAGAACACGAGGGAAAAAATAACAGATTACATGTTATTCTCTTATAAACAACAATACAACTCATGCAACGCTTTTGTAAACTCCACACGTGACATCCAATTGGTATTTTGTGAAAACGTAAATACACATGTATGGAAAATGTTAGTAGCAAAAATAGGATGTTTTTCTTCTTACTTGATGACATATCTGCATAAAATATACAAAAGAATACCAAATATTTTGGGTGTTGGCATCATTCCTTTGCAAACTGGCAGCTATCGATATATATATAACATATATTTTGCGTCTAAACCCTCTTAAAAGATCACTTTTGACAGCAAAATGCAAATTGCATCTAAATTTTTTTTAAATCACTTGAACAGACGGGCTCAGGCGAACAGGGCTTTTTGGTTTGACTCCTATAAGAAACATGACTAAAACGCTGTGACTAAACTAAGACTGAACTGTTGAAACATCAGTTCCAGACTTTGTGACACAAACAAAATAATTTAAAATAAAAAACAAGGGAAAGTTGGTTGGAGTTGACTAAACACAGATCAGGACAAAGCTCAATAATTTCCTTAGTGAAGACCTTTCCCTAGAACACCTAGAGTGCATGTTCTTTCAGGACAATGACTCAGCACACTGAGTCAACAGAGAACAGGACAGAAGTTCACTATGGGTGTCACTGAGGCCAAGTTATGATTAGGGGTGGGACATTATAGTTTTTTTTTAATCAATATTAATGCCATTGTCAATTCTATCGATCCAATTCTCTTATCAATTCCTAAGTTGTTTAATAGGCGGCAACAAATTAACTACACACTGTCTCCTGCATTATAACTGTCAGTTTATTGTATCTGGTAACTTTGGAAAGATCTCTGCAAATGTTCTCTTTTATGGTCCTTGTGAAGGAAGAGTCATCTTCTTTAGCAAAACTGGCAAAGTCTCACCACAGGTTGGATTTTAGACGCTGGAGTCTGCTAGTGTGAAGGTGCGTTTTTAAGGCAAATGATGCCAACATGATGGGCAATGTTAGCAGATTAGTTACCTGCAGTATTAACAGGAGAGGACGTGCAAACATCACCACTGCTATGTTGAAATTCTCTAGTCCAGAGCGGGTCAAAAACACAACATTCACTTAAAGTTAGTATGTACTTTGTGCGCAAATACTTTTTCATATTCATAGTGTTTCCTCCATTTGATGAAATATCTACTTTGAAGTATTGCAAGTTGCCCTTTTGTCATAAATTCTCATAAAGTATAACCAAACTTTTGAGCGTTTGTGCTGCTTAAGCGCCTTGTTTCCTGCTGAGTAAACGCATAAGGTACGCAACGTGTATGTTGACATCATTCGTGCCGACTGGAATTGATAGGGGAATTTTTTGCAAAAAATGTGAAACGATTCCTAGAAATTGAAACAGTGGGAAATGGTTCTCATTCCCCACCCCTAGTTATGATCTTGACCTAAAACAGGTGTCAGATCTCTCTGGAGAGATCTGCTACTGGCTGACCAACCAACAGCCAGCATTGTTTCTTACAAAAGTGAAAATGATCTGCAAAAGCAAATGGGGAAACAAAAGAGTACAAAAAAATAAAAAAACAAACTCCAATCCAGATGTGCAAATTGTTAAATGAATGAAATGTTTTATTTGTCCCTTTAGGAAAAAATCATTGTCACAGCAGCTAAGAGCTAGGTGTTCGGAGTAAGTTCAAGTGTGTTTGAAAGATTTTCAAGTAATGAAAACGTTCCAGTGCTGTCCATAGTTTATTTGTAATAGTTATCATTTTGTTTATAATTCTACTAAACATGATAGGTTGGTTACGTTATGTGGTCACGTGGTTTTTGCTTTTACCCCAGCCTGAGCGCTTCGTGAATGAAATGTTCTAATTAAACTGAAGGCCGAGTTTAGTGAATAAAGCAATCCTCGTGTTGTCAAGAGAAGGCGGTTTAATCAGAAACAACAACAGTTGGCCCGGGTGGGACAGATGGTCTTATCAGACCCGTCAGCTCTGACAACACATGACTGAGTGTGACCACTGTTGCAAGGTTACGCGTCCGAAAACAACCGGTGTGATGCGTCCTCTTGACAATTAGCTACACATTTTTAATAAAACACGATGCTTAATGACGCACGCAAACAAGTGGCACGACTTATACATGTATGACACTAACCCAAGCTTAGCAAACAGCATTTCCACGTTCCACATACCACATTTTCAATCAGCCCATGAACTCTAAACCAAAATTAGCAAATGTTTTGGTCCTCCTCTTTTTAAAGTTAGTGAAATGCACTTTTATTCTCTGTCCTTGTCCGAAAACATAGTGTCCTCTTGGGCTAACCGCCTTATAACTCACCACATATGTATTCTGACGAGTACAGTGTGTCCCGTCTTCAATGCGACTTTTACTCCAAACGTGAAATGAACTTGTCTGGCGGATAAGAAGCGCTAATTTTCGTCTTTGGAGATAGTAGCCGCATTTTAGCGGCGCCAACATCGGCGCCATGTTGACGAAGGAGGAAGACTACTTACCGGGTACGTACGTCACGTCACATCCGGCCTTCGTTTAGCGGAGTGTCATTGCTAGCGGGCGAACGGTGGAACTTGCCACCACACGTTTTATGGATGTTTAACAGTTGTTAAACGTGTATGTTTATTTTTTGTACATAAATGTTTTTCAATTCGTTTTTTATAGTTTTGTCGGTGCGGTAGTGACGTAAGAGCGTAAACACCACAGCTGAAGCTAAAGGAAGAGCACGTTGTCTCCGACCGTTGACAGACAACTGGGTCAGAAAGTCGTGCTTGGATAACATAAGCTAACTGGCTTTAGCGGAAAAAAACATCTGATTCTGTACTCTCAAGATGCCATGCCACAATCAGCAAATGAACAGTGTCAGCAGTGGACAGGAGCACCCGATGAAGCAAGTCCGTTTTGCGAACAGCACCGGCAGCAGTGCCCCTGCGGCTCTGAGCAGCTCGGAACCAACCGGTGACACCTTCACGCAGCAGCCCGACAACAGCCAAGACAACCTGGGACCTCAACTTAAACTGCTTCCTCTGAACGACCAGATCAGGGAATTGCAGACCATCATCAGAGACAAGTGAGTTCCTGCTCATACTGGAGAAATGCTACTCAAATGTAAAAATAAATACCATCAGAAAAAGAAAACATCAGTAAATAAAAGTGCATTTTATTTTTATATATGTAGGACTCGTTAAAAACACACATTTGCATGCTTAAATCACTGCGAACGTATCTTAATTTTAGCTAAAAAAAGAGAATATTTTTGTGATTCTATCAATATTGGAAGTAAATTTGCTATAGTCAGAACATCAAATGCTTTTGGTTCCATAAATGTGATTAATCCTTATTTATAACATATCATGAAGCGTCGAGAATTGCATGTTAGTAAGACTTCATAGTGTTTTGTCACCCTTTAAAATGTTGGTCTACACATTAATATACTTCATGGATCCGCAGAGGGAAATTCTTTTGTCACCGTCACAGACACGAGATAATGTAAAGGGCAGAAGTCAAAGTTCTATATATGAATAAAAAATAAGTGGAACCCAAAATACAAGAAAAGATGCAGATTATTATAAAACGAGCAGAAGCCTAGAATGGTGTCTAGTTGGTTTCTGCAAAGAGTGATACAGTGTGGAATTGCTAGAGGCAAGTCCACATAGATTATATGGTTTTAGCTGTTTGTTCAGGAAGTGGAACAATCACCTGTCAAGAGTAATGTCCTGAAATGCTCTACAACAGCGGAGCTAAATGAATTTGGTAAAAATAAAAAATAAAACGAGCTCCAGCGTGTCAGTAGGTAGTCCTGAATCCTGAACGAAGTGGAATGGATTATCCATGATGGAGAGCATTTTGTTCTGTTTAGGATAAGTGATAACTGACCTGTACTTGTATAGCACCTTTCAGAATCAGAGGACTCTGAAAGTACTTTACACTTCATCATTCATTCATTCATTCACACACTGGTGACATTGTAGCCACAGCTGCTCTGGGGCACACTGACAGGTGATGCTGCTGAGCACAGGCGTCAAATAAGACCACCACCAGCAGGCTAGGAGGGTGAAGTGTGCCCAAGGACATGACAGAGCCGCATGGAGCATGCGTTCGTACTTGCAACCCACCAGTTTTACAGTGAATTTCTAACCCCTGAGCCATTGATTCCCCTAAAAGATACCCATTGTCTTATTGCACTCATTAAAGGTGTAGTTCACTCTAGGACTGAGCCATCTATCGTTTTTGGACCGAAATTGCGATTTCAAACAGCACGATCTCAAGACCGTCAAAGCTGCAGTTTTAGTGGTTTCGACTGATCCAGGATCAGTTGTGTAACCTTTTTTTTACATCCGGAGTTTTCCCCCTGTGTTATGGCGGCGGCAAAGGCCAGCGTGGGGGAGGGGGGTGGGGTGTACCATCCAAAGCCAAGCCCAGCTCTACAGCTGACAGAGCTGCGTGTTCAGGTTATTTTCCCTGTTTTATGTTTCCACACACAGCGCTGCTAGAGCCCATAATAATGGCACCGTAGGTGAGCCCGGGACAGAGAGAGAGAGAGAACGTAGTTGAGTAAGGGAGAGAGAGACTCCTCCCACATCAGCAGGTTCAGGCTGACTTCTAAAGCTTGGTTTATGCTTCATTCAATTCAATAATACTTTATTAATCCCAGAGGGAAATTAGAGTTTCAGTACACACAATTCTGAGATCAGACATGTATACATACATACATACACACACATGACAAGAATTGGTGACTGTGGTCATTCGTAACCCGAGTCGAGTTACCGTAATAGATCAAGAGGGTTTATATGAGGATAGAGTCAGGGGGAGGGGGAAAAAAGGCACTTCAGAGTTACCCTTACCAGAGAGGGTAGCTTTGCTATGCAAAAAAAACCACCTCAGACAGAAATGCTCACAAACGTCAGACATTACACAACATAAGTGTCCACTAGGTGAGGAGGTAGGGTTGGGACTCTCCTCACTTCGGTGCGTGCAGCCGCAGAGCAGCGCGTTTGGACAGGGGAGGGAGATAATGGGTTAGAGGGCACAGTGACTCCTAGATACCGTTCCACGGCCTTCACCGGTCACAGTCCGGCCCGGGCTGGGATAGGGAGAAGTTACCATAGCGACAGCCGCATTCCACGTTTCTTCTGAGGGGGGAGTTTTCACTTCAGCCTCATCAGCGCGAGCGTGGAGTCGCGCACTGTAGTTGACTTGAAAGTTCAACTTCTCTTTTAAAAATGGTTTAAATGTTTCTGACGGCACACGTTAGTTCAAACAAGCTAAGGTTCAGAATGCGTGCGTCTCTCACGGAACAAACGTTTTGGTGAGGAAAAACTATAGACAGCTTCGAAAAACATGCAGCCAGCCTGCCTCGGTAATGCAGGGAAAACTGTGTGCATTTTTTGTTATTTAATACATTTAAAAGCTATTTCTACCTACAGATTTCCTCCATGCATTTTTGGAGTAGAACATGTTTTTGTAAAGCTCCTCTCTAGATAAAAATCACAAACACAAGTTGCTTCACAAACACATTAAAAATTAAAAAATAGATAATAATGGGAGAAAATATTAATAGCTTAATCTGTTTTTATTGTATGATTAAATAGTAAATATTAATGAGAATGATTTGTACGAGATTAGAATCTAGACCATCTTTTCACATAATCTACAGGATGGCCTGGCAGGCTAATGTTGGACCTTTGTTTGCAGAAAATCGTGAATTGAACCAAAATCACAATTTGTGCTAGAAAAATTGCAATTCATTCTTTTCCTAAAATCGTTTAGCCCTAGTTCACTCTTTTAATCAATACATCTGCAGTGGTCTCTGGTAGGAATGAATGCCTTGCAAGCTGTACTCGGGGCAAAAAAGCCCAGAAACCCTTGGTCAGCATCGACAAGTTTGCTGCCTGAGAGAGTGGCAGACCACAGCAGGATATGGAGTCTTATTTCCTGATATTTGGACATCCGCCTGGATAACAGCAGTGCAACTCTAACACTGACTTATGATGATGAGGATATTTTATCTCTACAAATGACACAAGCCTGAAAGCGTTTTTTCTGTGTGTTGGTGTTGCTAATGCTAACAGTTAGCTCCTCCTCACGAGCCAAGATGGGCGAGTCTATGAATGTGTGACATAGATCTGTCAGGCTCTTCAAATCCTAGAGTTGCATGAAAAAGTCAGTGGCCGATTATATTCAGAAATATTCATTAAAATGGTTTATCAGTGTTCCGCACCTTTTATCAATCTGCATTTTCTGAAATAAAAATGTCGCCCTTCTTATGGACACCATCAGTGTTGAACTGCTAGTCCTGTTCAACCTCTAGATTAATAAAACACGATTAAGAATAATACGTTTTAATTTAGAGCATCAGAGCAGTGCTGAGAATCAAACAACAACCCAATCCTACCTGATCAAATTTATGTTTGTATTTACAGAACAACCAGCAGAGGTGATTTTGTTTTTTGTGCGGACCGACTGGTAAGTTCATAGAAGTGCTGCTAGATGGTGGAACTCTGTGTCTATAAAAGTATGAACTACATAATCATTCCCTGTGTTTAATAACAGATCAGACTGGTCGTTGAAGAGGGTTTGAATCAGCTCCCCTTCTCAGAGTGCACTGTGACCACTCCAACGGGTAAGTATCTCCTTAATAATGAAGTCAGGTTTGATGAGTTGGGTTTAAAAGTTTTACATGCAGAAACAAGTTCACAGCACTCTTCCTGTAGCCTTTTACCTCCACAATAATATATTCCTGAGTGGGCTTTGTCATGTTCATTTGGGACTGTTCTTGCTTCATTTTAACCCTCAGGGTACAAGTATGAAGGTGTCAAGTTTGAAAGAGGTAACTGTGGAGTCAGCATTATGAGGAGTGGTGAGTTGAACCTGCTGCAGCACACACTCTTTCTTTTATGAAGGGCAGGTTTCACTCATTTAGCGGATCTGCCACAGTATTTGTCTGTAGAGCTACACACATTGTAAATGTATGGAATGTCCCAGAAAAAGCCCAGTTGAGACTAACGTAAAAAAATAAATAAATAAACTATCTGTACCATACAGGTGAGGCCATGGAGCAAGGTCTCAGGGACTGCTGCCGCTCCATCCGCATCGGGAAAATCCTCATCCAGAGTGACGAGGAGACTCAAAAAGCAAAAGTCTACTACGCTAAGTTCCCCCCAGACGTGTACCGAAGGAAAGTACTGCTCATGTACCCCATTCTCAGTAAGTAAAAGCAGGCCGAGTGGGTGCACTTTGCTTTTCAAGTTAACCACCTTCAGTTGCACGTAAATGTCGAGACATGTCTAATTTTGTGCAAATGCAAAAAACATTTTATGTATTTATTCATTCTGAGAAGTCTCCCTTGAGCTGACCTTCACCGCCAAGTCTGCATTTCCACATCGTATTGGCCCATTCACACTGCTCTGATAATTATAGCTCTCATGGGGGAAATTATACACTGCCGAGGAGTTAGCCACCAGGCTGCTGAATAGCATAATGAGGGCCAGCAAAAATAGTATCTTAATAGTCCCGGTTTCCTGATGTGATAAAGCGACATTTTTCTGTTCTCACTTTTAAAAAGGATGGTGGTGAAAAGGCTTGGCTGAAGGTACATTTTATTATGTCAGAGCAGTGGAACATGGGCTTTAATTGATGCGTGAGGCTGAGCCGCTGAAGCCGACTGAGACTTCAAAGCCCACTCCTTTAGACAGTGGCAGATGGAAGTGAACAATATTTATTAGCTTGTGCATCACATTAACTATTATAAATGATTCTGAATCGATTAAAAATCAAACAAAGGTCTTGTTCACTGAAAAACCGTGTAAAACGTTTTAGTTTATTTTTTTAAACCTGATCAGTTACTCAGAGTTGCTTTTACGTGCTTAAGGTGAAAATCTTGTTCAGCCCCCATCGCCTTCATTAGCTGCAGAACAGAGATAGACAGGAAACACTCAGGTCAGAAAAGGCCAGACTCTTCTACATCCCAAAGAAAATGAGTATTTATGGCCTCCTTGAATGCACCTTGGCTTGTACCACAGAAGGCTGTGTTGATTTTTGTCGCCAGGAGAGAGCAGAGTGTGTCTTGGCTATTTGAAGCTAACCGTTAGCATTAGCAACTCTACCACACAGCAGATCTACTTCAGGCTTGTTATTTTTGGAGATAAAACATCAACATTGTGAACAACAGACTGAACGGAGGCAGCGGAAGAGTCATGTTGCTGTTAGCCAATGGGAGGCGAGATGTTGTCATGTCAGTTATAATGACTCGTAATACTGTCGCTTTCACTCCTCACGCCCCTAACTGACTTCCACTTCTGGAACAGGAGCGCCAGAGCGTTTTTCCACAGAAAAAGACTCACAAGGCACTCATTTTCACCAGAGCAGACTTACTGAAAACGGCGAGTGAATGAGACCTTTAATAAATCAGTGTCGAGGTACGTGAAGGGTGGAACTCTAAAATGCAGCGTCAGTTTGGACTTTTACCATAAACAGTTTTTAATCCTGTATGGGAGAATAGAATAGTGTAGAATAGAATAGAAAATCACTTTATTGGCCTGCAGTTGTGAAATTTGGGCTGCCACAGAAGCAATTACATTCACACCAGAAGCAAAGAAGAGCAAAAATAAACATCCTAAATAACAATAATAAAAACCTAAAGGAGGTTCTGTCTGTCTGTAGAAACTAGCTTTGTTCATATTTGGACCCAAAGTATAATGAATGTAATCCACTAAACGGTTATTAAATTAAATCCAAATGAGTGATTTAAGCTCCTTCATCGAGACTTAATTTTCTGCCTTTAAATAAATGAAGCTACAGAACACTACATAAGATGGAGTCCATGGTTATAACTGAAGGAATTCTGGGATTTCAGTCAAGTTTTTTTTTTTTTTACCTAGAAAGGTATTTTTTTAAACAATAATTAGACTTGTAGATAATTGAAACAGTTTTAAAACACAGAGGGGAGACAGATGCATCGACGGTTGTTTATGATTGCATCACAACATCCTGAATCAGAGCACGAGGAGCCTAAAGACTCCCAGATCTGTTGTAAACATGACTCTGCAAGTTTTAAATCAGCACAAAGATACAGTGATGTTGTAAGCAGAGGGATGAAGTCTAACCTCACGTGCTCCGTCTCCGCAGGTACAGGGAACACCGTGATTGAGGCGGTGAGGGTGCTGATAGAGCATGGAGTCCAGCCCAAACATATTATCCTCCTCAGCCTCTTCTCAACTCCTCATGGTGAATTCACTTCTTAAACTTTTTTTTTTTCCTCTTTCAATGAATGCTCAAAACCTGATCTACCTACCCACCTCATGTCCACTTGGGTGTCTGCTTTGTAGTCTTCATGTCTGATGCTGTATTAGTCTTACCAATGTAACTAATACATGTTTAACCCAGGATGTTTTAGGGTGTGTCTGAGAAGGATTTCTAGGTTGCTTTAACTTCATGACCCTTCCTCTTGTGAAGCGATCAGGTTTAGATTTACTCCTGAAACTAAACTAGATCTAAGGCCTTAAACTGCACTCAGTCTGTAATGTTTGGAGTACATGAGGAAGTGTGGGATAATGATCAGCTGGAGGTTATAATATGAATTGGCTTTATGCTGAATGACTACAGTTGGCTTTTATTTTAAATAGTTGTAACATTTTATTATGGAGATGTGGTGATAAATGTATAAACAACTTATACAAAGTTATAAATTGTTTCCAGATGGTTTCTGTAGCTCCGGTGAGTTTCTAACATTTCCTGATGGAACTGTTTTTTCATCCTTTAGGAGCCAGGTCCATCATCCAGGAGTTCCCAGAGATCACCATCCTGACCACAGAGGTTCATCCCGTCGCTCCAACACATTTTGGACAGAGATACTTTGGCACTGACTGAAACCTGACTGGGATCATGATCAGTAAATTGCTCTGGGTCTATTTGGGTTTACTTTCTACTATCTCATCTTCTCCTTGTAGTGCCATAAACTGCTCCTCACTGTTCCTAAGCCGAGTCTGAGTGATCAGTCAAATTCTTTGTATTTATTGCTTTTTGCTGTGATTTCACGCTGTAGAGAAACCAGATTAAAAGTTGGAACATTTTATTTTGCATGTTAACTGATGGATCAATAAAGGATTTATATTTGTTTACAGACAGAACAGAAAATATGAGTATTGAGGTTTTTGTTTCATCTTTAGTGGTAAAAATGGGGAAGCACCACGATCACCGCTAAACAGGAAGTGCCATCACGTTTTGTCATCTGCCAACCGTCCTATGTTTTTTTTAATATTCCTACTATTTAATAAAAGTACTTTATACATCTAAAGTGTCACAAAAACAACCAAAATATACAGAGACTGCCTGCAGCAGGTAAGACTCAATACACATAAATCAACCCGACATATCAATAAATAGACAAGACCATAGGAATCATTCATCACTGACAGAAGTCATCAGGACTTTATAGACAAAGAACATTTTAGATCAAAGTTAAATTTACCATAAAATATGTTCAGTTTTAAAACTGAAGCTTTTCTTAAACCGTTCAAACTGCTCATGCCCAAATGTATAAAAGTGTGTTAGGCACGGAAACTACAGAAATAAATACTCTGAACAGAATCTCTTTACATGGTATTAAGCTTTAACCTGTGCATAAACAAATCTAAAACATCATACTGCAGAAGAGGACTGCCCTCCACCAGCCAGTGGACGAGGACCAGATTCATGATTATGTAGTTAAGGGACTGAGACCGCCAGCTATGATTAGGAATAATCAACCCTGTCAGTCTGACAGCTCTTATACAGAAAATAAGGATTAATAAACCGCAAAGCAACCAAGTTTAAGTGCCCTCAGATGTAAAAGTTACTGATATGAATGTCTAATTAGACATGTTAACGGCTTTCCAACTACAACAGGATGTCAAAACAGGAACACGATGGTGGACATGTGCTCTTGATGAGCTCGATACGTTCTCTGGAGGCATTTAGTCCCGACATGGAGGAACACTCAAGTAAGGCGCTGGTCCAGTCACACTTATGAATGTGCTCATGCTAAATGCAAAAACTCAGAAGGTAAATCTTAATATAATAAAATACTTCAGTTTAAATACCATGCTGCAAAGACTGAGCCCTAAGGAGCAACGCTGCATTCGAGTCTAAAACAGAAGCATCGTGATGTTTCCTCAGCTAGCAAATTATTACACATCTGCTTCTGACTAATTCTGTTGGTTCCTTTCTGAATAAAACTGATTTTCTAGCAGTGAAAGGAGAGATTAAGCTGCCGTTCGTTATCCAGTGAGTTCCTTTGTTGATCTTTTCAATAAACGTCAGAGAAAAGTTGGCAAATCTGTTGATCCAAATGCAGGATGTGATCTGCTCTTTTTTTGGAATGCACCGACTTCACGTTCCTCATCAAGTGTGATGTAAAAATAACGTTTCCGTCCTCCGTACAAGTGTAATTATTCCTCCAACTCTATGGTAACAGAGAGGTCGTGGTCCTCCACTGAAATGAGAAAATGAGTGAAAGTCAGAAAAGAAACATCATTTTTCTTCTAGTGGTGATCAGAGCTGAAGACGTTTGATGTGAACACCAGGGGGCAGCGCAGCATCAGCTGTAAATTCAGCTCATCTCCAGAGAAACCTGAAGGCAGCATGTAGAAATTATTTTATAAAAAAAAGTTTTACAGACTGACAGAAAAATGCACGAGGCCTCAGCTGCATGTTTATGTGATTTATAATCCAATTCATCCAGCCCCTGTAACCATAGAAACAACCAGGTGAAATCATTCACTAATCCATTACAGCATGTGGATAAGAGTCAGAGTTAAGGACCCACTGATAAAGGAAGAACAAGGGAAAAAAAAGAACAGCCAAAACTCCTAATTGCTGTGCATTTGTTGTGTTTTATGAGTTTATTACTGTAGTCTGGGAAAACTCCACACAAGGATTAAGCCCTGCTAACAGGAAATGTTGACCCCGTTTAGAAGGTCAGCTCTGTCCCGGATGGTTTAATACCGTAAATCCTCTAATACAGGCCCGGGCCTGTATTTGACCCAAGCTCATCAAGCTCCAGGCCTTTATTGGAAGGAGGACCAGAATTAGAGGCAGGCCTCTATTTCTATTTGAGCAAAATGAAATAATGGTTCGCTGGCGTTTTTGACAATTAAAATTGCGCCCACATTTTCAAAGTTAAACACATTTCTTTTAACAACGGTAGTTCCTGCTTCAGCCCTCTCCCCCCTCCCCCTGCGCAGCGGCCGCAAACTCACTGATTCGCCTGCAGCCTCTCGGAGTTCCTGCTGCTCTAAACATTAAAATAATTATTTCATTTTCTGTTCCTCACTTCTGATTACCTTCAATGGTGTCTGTTTGTTGCAACCAGCAGGTACAAAAACTAACTTGTTTTTATTTGACTATTTTTCTGTCCTGCCTGTTTATTATCTTCCTGCATCTCCTCTCAATCCTAAAGAAAAACTGCTACCTGGGTTCATAAATATTCACCTTATGAGTTACCTTTGAACTGCAGTTCTAAAAGATCTACCGACCGCAAAAACAGCGGAGTCCTCGCCGGCCACATCAGTTAGATGCGTCACCGAGGACAAAACAGGTGATGCGCCCCGATCCACAGCAGCGAAATGCATCAGGCACAAATAAATGAATAAAAGACAGAAAACAAAAGGAAATGAGCCGACATGAACGATCGTGTGTTAAATTAGTTTTTGAGGTGGCGACACCTGATTTGATAATGTTACTGTGGCCGTGCTCAGGACGCAGATGTCTGGAGCGCGTCAACAATCGGAGCTTTGCATGCGCAAGCTGGTTAAGGTTAGGATGGGGGTGAGGGGAAGGTTAAACAAGAGGGTTAAGGTCACAATTTGGTTAAAAGTCCGTTTTACGGCGGGTGTCAGTACCGACGCTCTGGCACAGCGTGTTGCCTCCCGACGCGCAGGAGCTTGTCACCTGCTGACAGCAGGCTGCTGTCTTTTCCGTGGACTGCATCTTGCCGGTCATTATCACGTGACAGCGACTAGTCGATGACAGGCATAAAAAGTCACTATAGAGCGGTGAAGTCGACTAGTGACTAGTTCATACAACCCCTGCTACTGCTCCCCAGAGTGTTCTGCAGCATAATCAGCACGTTCTCTTTGAACTTGATATGAAATTTTCGCCTCCTCTTCATCTCCGCACGGATAAAGTTACCCTCGCGGTCTATCAGTGCTAACAAGACAGAGACCCTGATCGCTGCACCCCCGGAACTTCAGCCAAAAATCGAGCAAGAAATTGCCTCTTTTTGCCCATCAGCCAAGGCCAACATTAGAAACCTAGGAGTTATTTTTGATCCAGCTTTAAGTTTAGACTCACACGTCAAAACCATCCCCCGCTCTTGTTTCTTTCAACTGAGAAACATTTCAAAAGTCCGTAAACTGGTTTCTACTGCAGATCTGGAAAAAATCATCCATATCTTTGTGTCATCACGCTTAGACTACTGTAACGCTCTTTTTACTGGTCTCAGCAAAACCTCCCTCTCACGCCTTCAAGCCATCCAAAATGCAGCAGCCAGACTCCTAACCAAATCCAGCAGACGAGCTCACATCACTCCAGTTTTACAGTCCCTCCACTGGCTCCCGGTAGAATATAGAATACAGTTTAAAGTTTTAGTCCTGACCTATAGAGCTCTTAACAACCAGGCTCCAAGCTACCTATCTGAGCTTTTATCCCCACACACCACCTCACGTAACCTCAGATCCACATCTGAAAATCTCCTGGCTGTTCCTCGAACCAGACTGAAAACCAAAGGGGACAGGGCCTTTCAGACTATTGCACCCAGACTTTGGAACAGTTTACCTTCAAATCTCCGTCTCTCTAACACTGTAGAGGTCTTTAAAAATCATCTAAAAACTCACCTTTTCATCCAGGCGTTCCCTCCCTAAATGTTCAAAAAGATGGCTTTGTTCGGGTTCACACCTTCACTTTGTTTATACTCATGATTTTATTTTCTACTTTATCACTGCTATTGTTTTTCTGATGTTTTTATTGGTTAGAGGTATTTGCCCTGATCTTTATCATGTTGTACAGCGCTTTGTGATTTATATCTGTGAAAGGCGCTCTATAAATACACTTTTACTTACTTACTTACTTACTTACTATCACTGGCAAATCAAAAGTGAGACGGATGACACAACCGCCCCCCGTACTTGCTTGTTACCACATTCCACCCGGCCACAATAAAAAAAACGGCCATTATTCACCTCTGCCGACTCCGACACCGGCCAAAATATGACACCCGGCAGTTAATTAAATACAGGCTAATATTAGAGGATTTACGGTAGTTATTTCATTCTAGAGATTCTTCTGTCTGTGTGGTGACGTCTAAGTGGACTCACCCAAACTTCCTTCTTCAGACCCGTCATCTGACTCTTCTTCCCACAAGTCCTCATTAGCCAGTAAGGGGTTGTGAGATTCAGAGTTCTGACTCCTCAGAGGGAAGTAGTGGCCGTTCCCTTGGCTGGCATTAAATAGGAAGCATAAAAGAAAATGGAGGTTAGGGAAATTCACAATGACACGTTCGCATGAGGTACCACATACAATTCTTCAACATTTGCTGAAAATAGCTACAACTACATCTCAACACAAGATGATTCTTTTCATGTTAAAGGTGTTGAACACTTAATTAATCAATACATTTGCAGAGGTCTCTGGTAGGAATGAGTGCCTTGTAAGTCGTACTCTGGAGAAAAAAAGCCCAGAAGCACCTCTATCAGCACGGAGGTTTCAGCTGGAGGAGGAAGTAGCTTCAGAAGACCGGATTTGGAATCTTATTTCCCGATATGTGGACATCTCTCCTTGGATTGGCTAACAGCAACACGACTCTACCACTGGCTCTGTTTCCTCTGCAACGCTGATGTTGTGTCTCCACAAATAACACAAGCCTGGAGGAGTTCTGCTGTGTGACGTTGCTAATGCTAACATCTCCTGCTAGTTGAGACGTTCTCTGCGGTTTCTTAGACGCTAAACCAACAACAGCCTTCCCCGTCGCGAGTCAAGATGGGTGAGTCCATGAACGTTAAGTGAGCATGTGATGTAGATCAGTCAGGCTTTTTTAATCCTAGTTTCACCATCTAGTTTGTATCAGAAGCTAATTCAGCAGATGGGTGTCGGGGACTATTTTCATGTTCAGCCTGCATGAAAAACTCGAGTGACCGATGAAAATCAGAAATAATCATTAAAAAGTGTTTTTGTCAGTGTTCCACACCTTTAATAAAAGGTTTCTGTAACGAACATATTGACTCTACAGACCACATATTCTATGAATGCATGTGCAAGAATGCCTTTTGGGATGATCTGCAACACTGGTTATCTAAATATGAACCAATTCCAGACTTAAAAATAGAAAATGTTATGTATGGTTGTATTGTAATCAACTCCATTGTTATTTTAGGGATATTTTTTATACATAAAAACAGATTCTTAAGGCCTAGACCAAACTTTGTTACTCATCACTGAAACATATGAGGAAAAAAACTGCTGTCAAACTCTTAACATGGTACGAGATCTCAAACTGATGGAAAACCTCTAGCTATTTGCTAAATGTTAAATTGTATAAAAATGACAAATATATATTTATATATATATATTTATTTTTGATGGTCTATCCCTTATTTACTATATTCCTTTTATTCATTTATTTTTCATGTTGTTTGTAATTATGCATGTCTGTGGTTATATTTTGTCATCTTATCTGGCTATAATGAAGTTGACTTTAATAAAAAAAAATGTAAAAGTTCTGTTCTAACTCTATAAATCTCTACTTGAGGTTTTACTTGTGTTTAGTTCCTGGACTGAAACCCCACCCTGTGAACACCGGGACCATCCACATCCTCTTATTGTCTCCGAACACTTGCTGCAGGTTTCTGCGTACGCCAACATTGAAGCCATTTCTGTCTGGTCCATTCACAAACACTGGAGCTGAGAAAGCCTCTATACCAGGAAAAGAAAAGGAGATTTAAATGAAACTGGACTTTTTTTTTATTTGCACAGAAACTGAAGAATCTCCATCATGCTAACAGTAAAGCTCACCTAAAGTGGATCTGTTTTTCGCCACCAACCAGCAGTGGTAGCCAAAAAGAAACATGAGACTGACAAAGAACATGAGTGCCACAAACATGAGGAAGAGGATGTGGAACTTTGCAGGTCCATCTGACAGGTACCCCTGTGAGAGATCAACAGGAGAGCTTGAATTCCGGAAGTATCCGGGGTTTCCCTACAAGAGAACTTTAACCTTTGAACTTTGGTACCAATTAGTGAGTGCTAATGTGAAGCAACAGCAGCAATGGGGATGAGCAGGTGAATGGCAACACTTACCACCCAGAACTTGAGGAAATACTGAAAAACTGTAGAAGCGATGTATACACAGTACAGCATGGAGTAGGCGAGGAACAGGAGGAAAAACTTGTAGTTGGAAAAACCAACACAGTTGTTCACCCTGAGAGGGGAAAACGCAATGTTTGGGTCCGATCATGAGAAAAAAGAGCAAAGAAATTTCTAAATCAATTATAAGTTCCATCTTACCAGGGACAGTGATGGTCCATCTTTAAGACACATCTAAACAAAAATAAATAAATAAATAAGCATAGTTTTACTACATTATTTTGACATTTTAGCATTAAAAACACATTACAGTGGAGGTATTTATTACATTATAAACTCAGAAATATTGAGCGTATGCTTTTGCTGAACTGTTTTAATCAGAACCAAGTATCCTACAACCACCTTTTCCTGAAACCTTTTTACCCATACTCTGACAGCTAACCTCTGTCTCCTTTTTGCTGAGGGACTACAGTGATTGATCTTGGGGATCTTGTTTCCAAACCTGCCTTTAAAGCAACAATTTCTCACTTTTACAACAGCTCCAGAGCACGTAATATCTCCTCACCCGGGGCAATCTCAATCAGCTGAATGTATTGGGGTGAAAAGAGAAGCTTACGTTTCACAAACGGAGCAGTGGTGACAGCGGTCAGGCTTCAGCACCTGGCAGCGGTCGCAGAACCTGATAGCTGGAGACAAGAAGACGGCTATTGGAATGGACGACATTCGAGATGAGCATCCCCTTCACACAGTTCCTGCGACCTAGAACTTACTGTTAGCAATTAGCACTAATGAAAAGAAAGGCTGCCTGATGACTTAAGATGCAGATGCTCCAGAGAGCACACGACTAATTAATCTGTATTACTTGATTTTACCAAACACAGATTAAGTTGGGGACAATGGATGGACTATGTTTGGACCTACGGCTGTGGTGTTTGGATCATCTGGCGGGGTGCCTTACCTCCAGATTGAGCTCGGGTGAAAATAGGAAGCTTCTTTGCGATTTCAACAAGAATTTGTTTCTGAGCATCTGGCCTCTCTTCCATCTCATACCTCTGCTTGTCTGAGTATGACAACTGAAACTGAAACAAAATCACACACACATCAGTCCAAGTGAATAACAATTATTTACATTTCATCAGATTTCTATTGTCTAGGCTACCTTTTTGCATGGTGTTGCAGGTGGAGTGAATATGGACTTCCAGTAAGTCCAGCAGAACATCACAAAGCAGACATGGAACACTAGTAAATAAACCACTGCGGGCAGACAAAGGTAGGTGGGGGGGATGAGTGACATTTTCAGTTTTTATTGTTCACGCTGATTAGAATAAAACACAAGCAGTAGCTTACCTTTTTCAAAAGTATTACTGATTGTAACTGCAAAAAGGAAAGAACAATGAATGCACTATAAAACACGTTTGACTGCTCAAAAATCCTGAGCTAATACGAACTAGCCACACTATTTTATTGTGCGTATGAAACCAGGATTATCTCGGTCCACTTTAATTACCCGAATTAACTTCATTTTTTTAAACGAACATTTTTAAGCAACTTCCGCCTTGTAGCTCCAACCTAGTCAATAACGTTATTGTTGCCACCGCTGTGCGCTAATCTACGATGTTTGTGAAGAAACAAAAGAGAAACAAAATCCGTCATACTCACAAAGGCATAGCTCAAAAACGTAGGCATAATACGACCACAAAACGACGGCGGTTATAATCAAAACGGGAATCCAGGAGAAAACCGTCTGACAGCATCTCAAACCTCTGGAGAGAGCCATATTCCATCATACTGCCACTTTAATCTGCTCTCCATTACTATTCCTGGCATTTATCCATCAGCGGCATCGATGATCGATTTACTGCACTGAGTGTCAGAGAGCAGAAAAAGAAGGTAACGCCACATGAACGACACGGGTTTTCCACATTTTTCCACTGCATTTTTACATTTGTAGCATGACATTATGTATCTGAATGTTATAATTAAACGTGTAACATCTATATAAATAATTCAAGGATAAAGAGGCATCGCAATATCCAAGTTTCACATAAATATGGCTACAAAATATCAAATAAAATAAAAGCGCTTGAATCTTCTTACCTTAATTTCAGATTTTTTAAATGTCATATTACTTTCAAAAGTAGGGATCTGATATGATAGAAAGCAACTGAATAAAGCAACTTTTTTAAAAATCTAAGTCATGTTTTAAGTTACTTCAAAGTAAGGCTAAAATAGACAAATTAATAAAAATCAATGTTCTCCTAACTGAAAAATATAAAACTACAAAGCTTTGAATTCCTCCTAGATTAATGTAAAGTCAAGATTTCCCAATACAAATGTGTTTGTATGGCTATCTGATCTCATTCTGCTCTTTTACTGAGAGAAAACATGTTTTAATAGTTTGCTGTTATCATGTTTGTCATTTTTATGAGTTTCATTGTGGACCTTTTAATACCTTTATGTCACTTTTCTACTTAAGAATACATTCTTCTTGATTTAGAGTTCTCCAGTTGAAATAAATTTCACTGATGAGGGACACAAAGGTTTCATTCATTCAATCTAGATCGGCATCAATATCGGTATCGACCGATGTCATTTTTTAGTATATTGGTATCAGTTCGATAAATAAAACTGGGCCGACATTAACAACCAATATCTTTTCCATCTCATCTCTATTTGTTTGCCTGTTTCAGAGGGTGAGGGGTGTGATGTGTAATTGTTTAGTCATGTGAACAGTGAATGAAATCACCTCAGAACCATAAATGTGGGTGTTGTGTGTACACAACAACGTATAATTGATTCAGCTTTAATAATTTTCATTCTATACAAAATCTGCTCATTTTAGAAGCATTAATGTCAGTATATCGGTATCGGCAAATTTTGGTTATCGGCCATAACAGTGATCTTAATATCGGATATCGGCCCTAAAAATTTCATATCGGTGCATCACTAATTCATTCATTCATTCATTCAACCCAGAGATTCAGTAAGAAAAGAAATAACTAGCTGAGTAACACTTTGTTATAATTAGGCGGTGAATAAGCACAGTCTCCATTTTGCTGACAGCTTTGTCTTTTTTTTTTTACTTAATTTTTATTATGTTTCACATAGATCACATATAGAGCTGTCATCATTACACATAATGTATCATGCACTGAGTAGCTCTGTGGCGTACCCGAGGGAAGGGTGTCAGTTTGTTTTCAGAATTGCTGGGGACAATAACCATACACTTGAGTGGGGTTTAAAAATTGCTGGGGACAATAAAGGCAGGCTTTTTTGAAACAGCTGCCAATCACAAATTTTGCCGGGGACATGTCCCCGGCGTCCCCGGTTAAAATGACGCCTATGCGAGGGACAAAAACAAAATAAAAGTACCACAATTAGAGACAGGAGAAACAATACGTACTTATTGACCAGTAAGTACACAAAAAAGGGGGGAAAAAAAGAACATAGTATCTGTATACCAGTTTGTTTATAGCAGGTCTCTACCTTTTATTGAATATGTGTTTTTGAAGTCTCAGGGAATATGTTATTGTTCCATTTGATATATTTCCTTAGCTTTGTCTTTTTACTTCACAAAGTGGAATTTTCAAACCCACCTTTGAAATCACCCAAATACCGAGGAGATGGTGGAGTTTACTGTTTCTGTTTAATGGTTTGCTAATTTTATTTTGTCTCATGCCATTTGAAGAAAATTCAAGATACTGGTTTTATTAGAGGATGTAGTTTGTGGGGCCCGCCAGCAGGGGGCGGTGTGAGACCTTTCTATGACCAACGATTTGCAGCTTGGTCACCACAGTTGAGGCATCTTTCAGCACACCTTTTTCCTCACTGAGTTTGGACTCAAACAGTTTTGAACCTGCTCTCCAAGTTTTGATCCACCAACAAAGGAGACGACATGTAATGAATAAGTGAGAGTGAACATCAAGGTATCTAATTATTAGAGTAATTAGACTTGTTTGAACACAGATTAGCGTTTTCCTGGCCCACAGTCATCTTTGTGAGATCAAACGGATATGCTGCAGAACATTGGTTGTAGGTGTGCAGCGCTCCGCTTTAATAGACCTGACCCTCAGTTTTTAAAAAAAATGTCATATATTGTTTTTGTTTTTCATATTTATGATCTGCCATCATCCTCTGATGTTTTTTGTCCAACACAGTGCGTAAAGACAAGTGTAATTGTCTTCCCGTTACTGAGTGCTGTGAAACTCCTCATCACGTCATGGGACCACTTAGACAGCCTGCAGAGCCTCTGTGTTCTGCACGGGACCACCTGCCTTTCCTGATTTACGTCATGCAGACCCCTCTCTGCAGTGCCTTCTGGGAGACGGGTGTGAGGTGAGCTGCACCCAGAACTGACCTCTCCTCCATCACACACACACGCTCCCTCCCCCCTTTCTGTCTGAGTCCAGGCCCAGTCTTCTCCCTCATATCTTCTCCCACTTCAACACGTTGTCTTTCGCTGGCTCTCCATCCAGCTGGTTGCTCCTTCAGCCTTCCCGGTCCCACCGCCACCCCGCCTTCTCCTTGCTGCGAGCCACGGTGTCGGCAGCCAGGCGATGACAGCTCCTCTCTCATTCAAGCGTTCACTGGAGGCAGGGAGCGGCAATCCATCCATCAGCACGACTGCAAAACCCCTCTGCTACAAACTCATTGTGACTAGCAAAATAGTAACGGCCTTTTAATCAAAACATTTACCCATGTGTGGAAGCACAACACAAACAGCTCGTATCAGCAGGTTGAGGCAAACTCCCCGTCAGAGATGTGTGTGCAAGCAGGAGTGCATTCCTTGCCGCCCCAGTGGTAGTCTACATAAACAGACAGTAGGGGCAGGAGAAGAGCCCGTTTGTGGGGCAAATCATGTGTGGTGGTAGGAAAGTGCCAAAGGATTGTGGGCTTTATAATCAACCACCATGCAGGCGAGAGGCGTGCAGTGTTCTGGTGTTGCACCGGTTTGCTCTTTAGCTGCTGCCTTGAGGCTGAAGTGGCACTTAGAGTGTGCATTTCATTTGACCCCTGAGACTCTTCTGCCATGAAGTTTGGTCTGCAGTCATGGCTGGTTCACAGAATGCCGATGATGCTAAGCACTCGGGATGGTGATTCATTTTAGTGCCTCTAAAGAATGGAGAGAGTGGTATTGTTTGTTTTTGCGTGTTTGCAGAATTGACGTCTGTTTCTGCTTTCCTGCAACACCGTGAGATGATGCACTATCGGGTATGATAGGATTTCCATTTCATTCTCCGCATGCTTCAGCGTCTGGACCTGGGAATTCATCGTGCGTGCATCCATTCAAAGCTAATACCGAGCTCATATTGGAAAGTCTGCGCTCATCGTAACATATTGTCATTGGTGTGCATCCAGGTGATCAAAGAGCTTCTGTTTTTTGAGTTTCCCACATTCAGACAAAATGTGTGTGTGTGTGTGTGTGCGTGCGGGAAAAGCGGTGTTTATTCATGAGGTTGAGTGTGTGTGAATTTAAGACATAAGCACGCGAGTAATTAGAGAAGCAGACCAGTACAAGAAAACACAACTATGACTTCAGAGATTACGGTCACGCGTGTCATTAGTAATTTACCTTAACACAGCGCAGAGAAAGGCTTAATGCATTCTAAATTTAACCTGTTAACATCAATGAATTTCACAGAGGAATGTCTTGTTTTGATGCATTAAACATTCATGAATGTGTCAGACTGGAATCAGGGAGAATAATGCACGCCGTTTCTGGATTTCTGCGTCATACGGCCACATGTTCTGACTCCTGAAGACAACTCCAGAGCCTCGGGGTCTGGTTCTCAAGCCCTCAGATGGACACGGCAGGCTTCAGATGTCTGGAAAACCGGTGGAATGGCTGTGACATCAGCAAGTGGACCTTGGCGAAGCTAGGAGAAGCCCTCAAATTAAAAAAATAATAAGAGTTTCTGCCGAGCCTCTGCTCACATTCACACTCAGCAGCAGAACAAACGATGACAGGGCAGAGGGAGGAATCGCAGACACCTCACCCAGCATGTGTGAAAATAAATCTGCTCAAGGGTGGAGACCTGTTTGTGTCTTCCACAATTATGGAAACTTCAATGGCCACGCCACATAGGAGGACGACGACGTGCGTTTTAATAAAGGGATTTCATTACCCTGCACGCATGTCAGCCACCTCTCCGTGTCCTTGAAGGCCTCCGCGGGGCTCTTTTCACAGCTTTGATGCAGACGGGACTTAAACAGAAAATTACATTTCATCAGTGTTATTGTTCATGCTCTCAGTGCTTGTCTTTAAACGGCTGAGCGGCACTTAGCTAAGTGACAGAGTGACACACTGTGTTTAACCACATGATAATATTTAGAGGAGGTCATTAAAAGTGGGGGACGCAGCAGCTTTGTCGTGTTTGAGAGCCCGTTTGAAAGCTCTAACACCGCCGGCGTCTGTCTAAACTTAACCAGCTCATCGCCACCGGGATCAACTTCTGGAAAATTGTATCAGGAGATAACGCCTCTCCCCAAACAGAGTGAGAACAAAAGGCAATCCTCTTATTTAGGCCCACTTTCATCACCTTCCATTGACTTTCCATGAATAGAATTAATGGTAACCATATAAGTTGTTTGGCTGCGTGAATGGGAAGTGGTTGTTAAGTGTCATCAGTGGGAGAGAAGCAGAAAGGAAACAGTGCTGTAATGGACATAGAGGGCAGCTGGGAAATCTGTCATCTCTCAGCTTTAGACGCTGTTTGTTTTGGTTTGATAGCGTATGCCTGCGGTCTACCTCAAAGACACAGACCGTATCTTTGCTAGAGGACTCTTTCCACTTGACACAGACACAACGAACAGCCTTGGTTTCCAAAAAGCTTCAGGGTCGTGTGCAAAGTTTTAAAACACCACTTGTTTCTTTGTAATTGGCCTTCCAAAGAGCCAGACATCGTTGTGATCATTTAAGTTGATTATGATTAGGAATGCTCCGATCAGGGTTTTCGCTGCTGATCATCGATACCGACACTGATCACCGTTTCGAATGAAGGCTTCAGCCTTCCTCAGAGCATCATCTGACTTTCTGCTGTTGTCTCATTTATCAGCTGAAACTCCCCTCCGCCGGTTCTGAAGTATGGAGTTCTAGGTGTGTGACAGGGCGTATGCCCCCTCATCCCGGTTGACGGTGTCTCGATGGACTCCCTGATGTGATGATTCTTCCCTTGTCCCAGTCCATGATGTGGTTCATCCTCCTGCAGTGGTCTGTGATGGCTGATTTCTAGGTCTCCTGTTCAGCGGTGTCCTTTTGTGTTCTGGTGAAACGTGCCCTTGTTTCCTTTTCACACTCTGATGTTCTTTCTTTCCTCTGCTGTCGGCCCTTCCTGTTTGCCCTATGTATGTTTGTTTCACATGAAATGTGTGGTACTTCACATGTGATGTTGCATTTGTTATCTGGTTCTATCGTGTATTTTGGATGGCGACGACGGAGCTTTTGACGTGGTTTTACTGCTACATTGATTTGGTGCTTCCTCATTAGATGTTGCATTGGTTCTGTTATTCCCCGGGTGTATGGAATGGTTATGGTGCTTTTTGATTTTCCTCCTCTAGTTCTGTTTTGGTTTCTGTTTCTTTTTTCTGTCTGACTCGTTCTTTACCTTTTTTATGGCCCACCTCAGATACTGACATAAGCTGAGTGCTTGTTTTATGTGACACAAAAAAATACAACATCACATGAAATACCGTGCAAATAATGTGGAAAATACATACTAAAATCCTAAATGTCATAAGAAAACTTCATCTGTTCAGGCCTAAAAGTCTGGGTTCATGTTGGATGTCTAGCTAGTTATTTATACCGTCAACAGGCCACACTGCTCACCCACCCAGTTCACAGTACAGCCTGTTGTTTGACTCGAGTGGTGCGGAGATACCAGATTCACATGAAAACAAGTAGAGGTTGATCCTCTAGATAATTTGCGTCTGCTTGCATGACACACAGAGCATGCAACGGGTGCACATTACAGCAACAACCAGAATTTATTTTTCCTATCATACCTCTTCAGCAAACAGATTACTCACTGATGGTCCAGCAGGGAATAGACTGAGGTGGACGGAGGAAAGGCTCATTAGGTTCTGATGATCCAGTCCTGTTGACGCAAATACACGTCAGGTCCACTAGGGACCAGTCAGCCTGCTTCCACCACTGGTGCCTGTCACTCAACCTCATGAATCCACTTTTCCTACACACACACACACACACACACACACACACACACACACACACACACACACACACACACACACACACACACACACACACACACACACACACACAAGCACACACACACACACACACACACACACACACACACACACACACACAAGCACACACACACACACACACACACACACACACACACACACACACACACACACACACGCACACACACACACACACACACACACACACACACACACACACACACACACACACACACACACACGCACACACACACACACACACACACACACACACACAGGACCTCCACCAGGATTAATGATATGGAACCACTGGAATGAAGGCCAGCAAATGTAATTTTTCATGTCTTCTACAAAATGACAATTACTTGCCAGGTTGTGGAGCTCATAGTAGTTTGAGGTTTTAGCTGCAAAAATACAAGAAGTTCACCAGAAGTTTCATTCCAGATGTGCACGATGCTGTTGAAGCCAGGTCATGCGAAGAACGAAGCTCTGACAGAGCAGTGATGTGCTATAAAGAAAATCTGGGTGACAACAGCTCATCTGTCTCCTTCAACCAGCCTGAACAATAATTCACAAGGAACCCATTAGAACCACATAAAAATGAATGCTATCCAAGCTTGTGTGCTGATAATTTGAGTGATGCTTTGAGCAACAAGGTGAGCCGCAATCACTAAATTTATACATAATTGCTCATTTATTCTTAAAAGGTTTTTTTTTTTGTCTTTTTCTTAATTTTTGTAAGTTTAATTTTTTCAAGCTCAGCACGAGAAGGGTCTGGAGTTATCAATGTGCACAAGATTACAGAGCAGGTACATCCAGGACTCTGTGTCCATGCTCTGATTGACTCAATAAAGCAGAAAGTCAGGAAATCGAAGGGGAGTAAACAGAACAGAAAGATGAGCGTCGGAGCGAGAAAGGGATGGGGAACCTTTAGAAGAGGAGAAAAGAGTGAGGAGCAGACAGGAGCACACAGGTATAGATTCAGATGCATGAGAGTTGGGTTGTTGACAAAAAACTAAGATTCAGGTACAAGGAGCAAATCTAAAACATACGGGATGAAAGGGGATTTATTGGTGTGGTAATGCAGTGACTGATCCCAGCGCAATGAGAGAAGGCAGCCAAAGGTGGCACATTTACTGAGTTGTAAACGACATTAAGTAATCCCAACCTTCTCGTTTGAAGCCCTGTGATGTAGGCACTTAATGTGGTTCATGATCCAGGTTACCAAAACAAACCCAGTGACCGTGTTTTCTCTGTTTTGTGAGGAATGTAACAGATGTGGTCTGGAGCTGCAGGGGTTTACATGGCTGGTAGTCACAGAAAGTAATGCTGACCCTGTCTGCACCCTTAAGAAACCTGGAGCAGCTTACTCTATCTGATGTGGGCCTTTGAAGCGCAGAAAGACAGATAGACGGATGGGCAAGTGCATGCCCCGGGCACATGTGCCATTTCATATCACTGCCTCTGCCAGCAGCAACACTTCATTAGCTGACATTGCTTGTAAAAATGGAAGTGATGCATAAACTGCATGTCTTACAAGTTGATACTCATTGGAGAAAAATTCACTGTCAGTTTCAGTAATGTATCTCATGCCAGTCAGTGATTCATGCTGTTAATATTTTTTATATTAAAAATCATGTTATCTATCCTATAATGTATAAAACTATGTGTTACTGCATTTTTTCTGTATTTTTTAAATGAATGTTTTTATTTGGGATTAATGTGATAGAATTGTGTTTTATTTATCACATACATTTGTGACACCTAAAGAAATACATCAAAGAAGACTTTAAAGTTTATTTTAATATGTTGAATTATGCCTAATCCATCATGTCATTTTATATTGTTTCTGATGATGCTGCATCAACAGTGTATTGTAATTTTCATTACAGAGCACTGTATCACATTTTGTTGCACTCTTCACACACAGCATCACATAATTTCATCCTGCATAGTACATAATTGTGTATAGTATTACATTATGTAATACTATGGGAATGCATATTACATTGCCTTGTGGCTTGCTGTATAAGATCAGGTTTTATTGTATCATGTTGTATCACTTTGTGTTAAATGTATTGTATCAGAATGTAGTGAGCATCTAATCATAATGATTCGACTATAAAACAGCCAAATGTACAATTTCACATTGCATCGTATCATATTGTGCTGAACTGTTCTGTAAAGTTTTAAAATGTATTGTTTTGTATCTCATTGCACTGTGTTGCATTAAAAATTTCAATGCATAAAAATACTTATTGTTGCATGTCATTGCATTTAGGGATGGGTACCTTTCACATATGAATTTTTTGGGTACAAATTCCTAGAACCTAGGCATCAATAATGGTACTTAATGGTATCAATTGCAGAAAAATTGGAGTGTTTAATAATTACTTATCTTTTTAAATAAAATTTATATATTTTTTCTCAATATATATAACCATATTTAATAAATATCATAACATACAAAGTGTTTGTATTTTATCATCGTAGTGTTGTACAAAATTCTTATATAACATTTAGTAACACAACTTTTACTAAATGATACAAACATTAAAACCCAGATCCATGTACTCCTAATCCTCTTCTATGTCCTCTGGACTAACTATGACGAGGAGGTCATGAATTATAAACTACAAATTAAACTAAAACAAACTTCGATACCGTGCTGTGAACTAAATTTACTGTGTATTTTCATTCATTTTGCTGTTCATTTTCAAACTGTTTATTTTTCCTAGTCGGAAGTCAGAATTTTTGAGTTCCAAGGAGGAAGCGAGTGCACCATTAGCTGCTACCAACGGAAGCTAAAATATCAAGCTAACGTTATCTTAAACAGTTTATTTACCTGCTGGAGCAGATTAAGATGATAACAACTCACTTAGATCGTTGTCAATGTTATCATCATCACCCAGTCACCCATCACGTTTAGTGAAGTGGACCCAAACTTTAGAACACTTTCTGCTTACTTGGAAGTCGGAATTTTCGACTAGCCAGGGAAGAACAAACACACCATTAGCTGATAGCAACAGAAGCTCAAAAATCAAGCTAACATAATCTTAAACTGTTGCTTTACCTGCTGGAGCAGATTAAGATGATAACAACTCACTTAGATCGTTGTCAATGTTATCATCACCCAGTCACCCATCACGTTTAGTGAAGTGGACCCAAACTTTAGAACACTTTCTGCTTACTTGGAAGTCGGAATTTTCGACTAGCCAGGGAAGAACGAACACACCATTAGCTGATAGCAACAGAAGCTCAAAAATCAAGCTAACATAATCTTAAACTGTTGCTTTACCTGCTGGAGCAGATTAAGATGATAATAACTCACCTAGTACATTGTCAATGTTGTCATCATCACCCAGTCTCCCATCACGTTTAGTGAAGTGGACCCAAACTTTAGAACGCATTCTTTCTATGCTGTTTTCTCTGTTTACAGCTGACCTGCAGCGACAGAAGACATAACGCTCTTGCGCATGCATTGCTGTCTATCTTGAAAAATTGCTGTTTTACAAGTTCTCATTAATGAAGGACAGGTACTAAACTCTATGGTACAAGGCACCATTTCATATCACGTGAATCAGTCATATCACGTGAATCAGTCCTTGGATGGTACCACGGAATTCGGTCGGTGTCTTAAAAAGTACCAAATAGGGTACCTATCCTTGATTGCATTGTATCATGATAACATCGATTGTGAAGGTGTAGCTGTAGCTTTTTGTCATTAAAGAAAATATTTAAAACAGGCATGCACAATTTCCTTCTTTCTTCTTCTTCAGCCCAGATGATGCTTCGCTGCCCCCTAGTTAATTTTTTTAAAACTCTTAAAATGTGATTGAATTGAGGAAAATTTACGAAACAGGCTTAGTTCAGGTTTGCACTTGTAAAATTTTATTTTTGTTCAACCAATCTGATAAATAACAGTTGTTATTTTATACATGTGGGATACATCTTTTACAAAGTTTTAGCTTGGGATTACTATGACCAAGAATCAGTTTTTGAGTGTATTTTTTAAATTAAAATTTGAAGTATTTTGTCTTCATTTAGGACTACACAGGAGGATTTAGTGGATTCTCAGGTACAAATACTATGATATTTCTGTGAGGCATTTGCTTGTTTCTATTGTACATGGATTCAATTATTTATTAGGGTCAGCAGCCGCTGTCATCAGCCTGGAGGAAAGTTGATTTGACTGAAGATCTTCCCACTGATGAATTTTAACACTTAGGCCCCATTTTTCCATTGGCAGTGACATGTACACCCTGGCAGCTGTTTGTCTCCGCCTGCAGTGATACAGTCTCTCTGCTGTCAGGAGCCACCAGCCAGACCAACAGCTGCCTGGAAGCAAGATTCTCGTGAGTCCATCTTGTTTGGGGTACTTCGGTTCTCAGCATGGCCAAAAATCCTTGTTGAATTTGTGATGTCCAAAATATTCTTCTTACAAATAGATGCATTCAGTCCCACAGGCTGCAGACTATACCCACAGTAACTTCAACGCCAGCTATGGCATGCCATTCCAAATACTATTATAAATTTGACAACATAAGTAATTACTGTCAAAGGAGTGCAAACACAAATTCCTCGTAATGTGTGTGTGTGTGATTCATTGATGGGAAACAGCAACTGAATGGGTAGAAACATGTTTCTCTTGGATGGTCATGTAAGCTCAATATTATGAACAAATGTTGTACATCTGGCTTGGATTGACTTGTGGCTACTAACAATGGCACTGCTGCTGCTATGATTTAGTTTCAGTTGAACTTTGTGTAGAAGGTCTTGTTGTGTAAAACCAAAGCTGCAGAACTTTTGTAAGAACCCAAACTCAAACTTCCAGTGGAAACTTGAGTTCTGCATTCACAGACATGCATTGTGTCCATGTTGCAGTGTTTCTATTATCATGGCAACAACTTCAACTTGTCCGCATATCATCAGGTGGCTGATAATGGACATGTATTGTGGTGATGATGTCACCGCCTCCATACAAAGGAGAGCTCTGACATCAAACAGACTGTGGAAGAGACTTCTCATTGGCAAAAGGGCTCTGTGTTGAGTTAGGGATTAGGGGAGGAATTAAAGTGCTAGTGTCACCTCTAAATAGGTCCTCCATCTTTTAAAGTCACATAAAAAGTTAAATCTACGCGCCTGGGCAGCAACCAGAACTTTGTTACACTGTATTTTCCATTTGGGTTTGAATGCCAAGAATAATATGGCATAACCAGCAGTGCTACATCAAAGTCAGGGATTGCAAAGAGCGTAGAAGGAAAGAGGCTGCGACTACAAAGGAGGAGGGTACACTTTCTGCTGGTTTGGTGTGATCCTCAGCCCTGTGGCAAGTTAACAAGCATGTACTGCCTCATTGCACCAAGTGTTATGGGAATAAGGTAGGTGATCAGCTGTACTACTGACATTTATACTTCTCTGTGCAGGTTCTCAAGGCCTTATCATAGCAAAGTATCCACATGAAGGAGTTCTGGTGTTGTTGTCAACCAATCCTGGTTCTCAAGTGCTCTGTCCAACATGTTTTAGGTGAATGGTGAATGGCCTGTATTTTATATAGCGCCTTCTAGAGTCCTGGAACCCCCAAAGCCCTTTACAACATAATCAGTCATTCACCCATTCACACGCTGGTGGGGATGAGCTACGATGTAGCCACAGCTGGCCACTGAGGCAAAGCTGCCAAGCACTGGTGCCACTGGTCCTTCTGATCACCACCAGCAGGCAAGGACACAGTAGCCACGTTAACATGGACACAATTCATCAGATTGAACGCCCAGTCAGATAAAAAATTCTGCATGTAAACACGTCAATAGGAATACTTTGATCCAATTCGGCCCGATTGGAATGAAATTTCAATCCGATTGAGAGAGGTGGTTTTTTCAATCATCATTACGATTGACGTGCATGTACACAGCCGTTCAGGTTGTTGGAGTAAAATAATGCCCACTGCGCATGGGTCTAACAGCCAGCGAGCCTGCCCGCTGTCATTTGGTCTCCATCCATCCATCCATTTTCATCCGCTTATCCGGAGTCGGGTTGCGGAGGCAGTAGCCTAAGGCGAGAGGCCCAGACTTCCCTCTCCCAGCCACGTGGGCCAGCTCCTCTGGGTGAATCCCAAGGCCTTCCCTGGCCAGGTGAGAGACATAGTCCCTCTACCGTGTCCTGGGTCTACCTTTAGGTCTCTTCCCGGTTGGACGTGCCCAGAAAACCTCACCAGGGAGGCATCCAGGAGGCATCCTGACCAGATGCCCGAGCCACATCAACTGGCTCCTCTCGATGTGGAGGAGCAGCGGGTCTACTCCGAGCCCCTCCCGAATGACCGAGCTTCTCACCTTATCTCTAAGGGAGAGCCCAGCCACTCTTCTGAGAAAATTCATTTTGGCCTCTTGTATCCGCAATCTCGTTCTTTCGGTCACTACCCAAAGCTCATGACCATAGGTGAGGGTAGGAACGTAGATTGACCAGTAAATCAAGAGCTTCGCCTTCTGACTCAGCTCTCTCTTCACCACGACAGACCGGTACAACGCCCGTATCACTGCAGATGCAGCACCAATCCGCCTATCGATCTCACGCTCCAGTTTTCCCTCACTCGTGAACAAGACCCCAAGATATTTAAATTCCTCCACTTGGGGCAGGACCTCATCCCTGACACGGAGAAGGCATTCTACCCTTTTCCGAATCAAGACCATGGTCTCAGATTTAGAGGAGCTGATTCTCATCCTTGCTGCTTCACACTCGGCTGCGAACCGCTCCAGTGAAAGCTGAAGATCACGTTCTGATGAAGCCAACAGGACCACATCATCTGCATAAAGCAGAGACCTGATCCTCAGGCCACCAAAACATATGCCCTCCACACCTTGGCTGTGCCTAGAAATCCTGTCCATAAAGGTTATGAACAGAATCTGTGACAAAGGGCAGCCTTGGCGGAGTCCAACTCTCACTGGGAACGAGCCCGACTTACTGCCAGCAATGCGGACCAAGCTCTGACACTGGTCATACAGGAATCCAACAGCCTGTATCAGAGGTACCCCATGCTCCCGGAGTACCCCCCACAGGGCCCCCGAGGGACGCGGTCAAACGCCGTCTCCAAATCCACAAAACACATGTAGACTGGTTGGGCAAACTCCCACGCACCCTCAAGGATCCCCCTAAGGGTATAGAGCTGGCCCAGTGTTCCACGGCCAGGATGAAAACCACATTGCTCCTCCTGAATCTGAGGTTCAACTATCCGACGGACCCTCCCCTCCAGAACCCCTGAATAAACCTTACCAGGAAGGCTCAGGAGTGTGATCCCCCTGTAGTTGGAACACACCCTGCGGTCCTCCTTTTTAAATAAGGGGACCACCACCCCGGTTTGCCAGTCCAGTGGGACTGCCCCCGATGTCCACACGATATTGCAGAGCTGTGTCAGCCAACACAGCCCCACAACATCCAGAGCCTTAAGGAACTCCGGGCGGATCTCATCCACCCCTGGAGCCTTGCCACAGAGGAGCTTTTTAACCACCTCAGTGACTTCAGCACCAGAGATTTGAGAGACCAACCCAAAGTCCTTTGTCATTTGGACTGCCTGACTTAAATAAATGACGGTCTAATTAATGAGCACCGGCTTTTACATTTTAAATTTGATGGCAAGCCGTCCCAGTTTCTGTAATATCTAATCCAAAACTTGCATTTTGTGAAAGTAAAATAAAATCTGAGAACTGCACAAATCATTCGACAAACGTGTTCAAGTCTGTACTGGAAATACGCAGATTCATTCAGGCCACTCAAGACAAGTCGAACACATTGTGGGAGGTAAACAGAAGTGATCCATAATGGGGGAAAAAATGTAAGTAAACAGACAAAGCTAAAGAATAAGAAAATAAAATGCCAGGGAAAAGACGTGCAGATGAGATGGCATTTGTTTACAATATTTTTTCCAGGAAAGACAACTCTGCGCTCGCTCAACCTATATAGTCTGATTCAATACTTGGTGCATGTATACTCACGGCATGATTGGATCATTTCAGTTTGTGTCCAAGTAAACAGAGATTTGGGATTTCCGATAAACCAAGATTTGAATCAAATAGGGAGCCTAAGTCTCCTCCCCTTCCGGCCGGGTCATGGGTCCCCGGAAGGACGAAAAAACCAATGCAAGTCAACGGGGCTAAAAGAGCTATTTTCTAATCCGCTTTGCCTTACGCCCTGGATCGCATATATGTTGTATTTCTATTTAAATGACAAGTAATGGTGTGTGTTACACTCCAGTTACTTTGAGATTTATCAGCTTGTAAAAGTTCGTAATTAGCATGACTACAAATCAGACATCGGCACATCGTATTTATGACATCAAGGCATATTCTCCTCTCCCCTAGCTGCTACTTACCACATGATCAGATTTATGGTGGTTCTTTCCTCCTGAAGGAAGGATTTGAAGTTCGCTGAACTTACAACCATTTTCTCTCTGTTTTCTCTGTGTCTGGTTCGATGATGGTTAAAGGTTAATGTGTCAATGGCATACTGTTGAATATGAACTAAAGTGAACTAAAGTATTTAATTCCTGACAAAGAACTCTTACCATCAGGAACACAAAAAAAAAACTAAAGTAGTTCACATTTTTACTGTATCCAGGTTGTACATAGTAGTTTTACAATCGATTTTCTTTCGACCATAAATTTCTAGACTTTATGCAAAGTACTTTTTTGTTCATCATACACTCATAAGCACAATGGGGGCAATTGGGGGTTTATTATCGTACCCAAGGACTCACTGGACAGCTGGGAATTTAACTCCTGATGTGCCAACTGGAAGACAATCATTTAAAAAGTGGCCCCTAAACAGCACTGCTTCAAAATTTCCTCCATTTGGAGACAAACTTAGAAGACTACTGAAGGTGGAACTCGTTAGAAGTTGTTTTGCAACTCTTCAAGCCTGTTGAGTATCAACAACTTTACTACAAAATCATTGGAAATCTTCTTTATTCGCACAATGATACACTTACACAAATATGTGAAAACCAAGCCTTAATATCTGTTCTTTAAATTAAATGGGTCACTCCCCGTTTAGTGAAAACAATTGCCACTAATACACCTCCAACCATACTAATAAAGATGGACAGAACTTTTCTGTCTGCTTTCATCATGGAAAACTGTAGCAAATACTTCCAACAAGGATTGCTGCCATGTTGTATTTTTGGGGCTGTGGTATGTGGTTCTGAAATTCCACTCTATTCACCTAAACACCGTCATGGAACAGGATATGAACCAAGTGAATACACCTGAAAAATTTCCATGAGGTGTAATTTCATTTGATTTATTTATTTTTATTTATTTTTTGTTATTTAAAGCTGCTTTAGCAAATTTGGAAAACAAGTTAATTTTAAAAAAATGTCATGCCGCTTGACAATCTTCTAACATAGAATAGCTAAAAATGTATTGTGGAGATTATAAAAATAAAAATAATAATAAAGGGGTTCTCTCCCATTTGTCTAAAATACTCCATTAATAACAAGACTCAGACCTAAAGCAACCGTTGAACCATCTGGTTGTCAGTCTCACTTCCTTGGGTCCTCCACTCATTACCAGTGCTGAGAATAAAAGCATTTAAAACAACAGTGTTACAAACAGAAGTTAGTTTTTTCAGTAAAATCTAATGAATTACAAATATTTAGTTATAACGGCGTTTCCATTACTGATTAAAAAAATGCGTGCATTACTATAATTTTGCAGAGCGGCGTGTTGAAGCTGCCACCAGCTGATTGGGAGCTAAAGGGGCGGATGTTTTCATCCAAGGGTGTCACAGCCAATGAGGAACGAGGGAGACATGATGAATAGTCTACAGCTGCAGACCCGGAGGCCCGCAGATTTGCTGCTGCAGGCGGGAATCTGCAGCTGTACCTTTCTTGGCGTGACAGCGGGACTTCCCGAAGGTTTGCTCACATGTTCACTGCTCACACGTCAGTTAATTAATTCAGTGTCACGATCTTCTATCTTCCATGATCATCTAACTGGAACCTGTTCCAACACTGCTGTAACACTGATTGTATCAGTCTCAGACGTCATGGGCGCTCAGGTGTTATTAGAGCTAACTGTGCCTTTACCACCCAGCTTTCTGTGCTCTTCTGTGTTTGGGTCTCACCCAAGTTATTACATTTAAGTTCTTGATCAGATTTGTGCCTGTTCTAGTATCATTTTTGAGGATATTTATTAGTTTTACTATTACTAGATTACTAGTAATATAAATGCTACTAAAAACACACAATTACAGTATGTGAAACAGGAAAAAATTGAATACTATGAAAATACAGTTTTTACAATAATTTCAGTAACTGAACTTCAATAGAAGACAGTTTAAAGGCCCAGGAACCCTTTACAGGTGTTTATATTTGCATATTTTTTTTCCTTGCATTATTTTATGAAAAATAAATAAAAATAGTTACTGTTGTTGGTAATTAGTCACTTTTATAATCTTACAACTCAGTAAGTAACTAAGTTACTTTTTTGACAAAGTAATCAGTAACTATAACTAATTACTTTTGAAAAGTAACATTCCCAACATTGCTCATTACACGCTCGCGTATTTAGCAACAGAACACCACTGATGTGGGAGGTTCTTTGCTCAGTAATATCAGAGAAGGGGAAACAGCCGGCTGCTACCACTTCAACTTTACAACAATCAGTCCCAAAGAGAAAAACACCATTTGAAGTTACGGACAACAAAACAAGTTTGGACCAGAGAACAATGACTAGTGTTTAGCGCTAGCTTGTTTCCTCTGGCAATTTCCGGTTTCCAGTTGTGGCAGTCACAGAACCAGTAAAGATACCCAAGGGGAGGGCGAGTGTTCCATGACCGTTTTTACATTCAAAACCTATGGCTGATTTGAAGATTTTCAATAGCAGCTTTAACATGGTAGGGTGGTGTTTCATCATTTGCTTTCTTTAGACTTTAACTTCAAAGTTTTGTTTGGAAGTCTTGGTTTATGTTGAGGCCTTCCACCACTTATCATACTTTTCTAACTTAAGAATAGGCAAGGCAGCTTTATTTATGTAGCACATTTCAAACACAGGCATTTCAATGTCCTTTACGATAAGCATTAAATGGCACAATAGGAAATATTGGATTATGTAGATGTCTTTGTAAGAGATTAATATGAACCTTCATGAACTCTTTGCCAATACTGTATTTCACCAAAACAATATAAGTAAGTAAGTAAGTAAGTACCTTTTGTTTATATAGCACTTATCAGACATAGATTCACAAAGGGCTTCTCATCGATCAAAACAAAATAAAACATAACGATCTCAAAACAGAAATAGATTAACATAAAAAAATGAAGTAAAACAAATGAAAGATGATTACAAATTTGAGTTACAAAGAAGAAAAAGAAAGGTTTAGGTAAAAGCAGCTTTAAATAAAAGGGTCTTTAGCTGTTTTTTAGAAGTGTCCAGCCTGTCACTGCTATGTAAGGATAAAGGAAGATCATTCCACAGTCGGGGTGCAACAGTCCGATCACCTCGACTTTTATATCTGGTCTTTGGAACTTCTAGAAGGTTCTGGTGTGTGGACCTGAGGGCTCGGGTTGGAGCATAAGCATATGACAGTTCAGTAATATAGGCAGAAGCTTGACCATGTAGAGCATTGAAAGTTATAGTCAGGATTCTAAAACGGATTCTAAAGTTAACGGGTAACCAGTGCAGAGACATCAGAATAGGAGTGATGTGTGCTCTTCTGTTTGCTCCGGTTAGGAGCCTCGCTGCAGAGTTCTGGACCAATTGAAGGCAGTCAAGGGCTTTTTTGTTAAAACATGTGAAGAGTGTTACAGTAATCTAGACAGGAGGGGATAAAGGCATGGATAACTATTTCAAGTTCATGTTTTGACACCAACCTTCGCAGTTTGCAAATATTTCTTAAGTGAAAAAACCTGTTTCGGACCAATGTTTTTGAGTGGCCTTTAAGAGACATTGATTGGTCAAAAACACCCAAATTCTTCTAGTTCGTCTTGACAGCTCTCAGGGGCAATTATCAGACAGTCAGTCTTTACAGACTGATGTGATACATCTTAAACATAAGTTCATGTTTCTTCACCCAGAGTGAATATACAATATACTAAAATACATTGTTGTAAAGTACAATTTGTTGTGACTAAATTTCAGGGCTTGTTTTGTCCTTTGAGCCATTAAATAACAATAAATTGCCACGTCCACAGATTTTAGGACAGCCTTGTTCAGAGGACAGATTGTTATTCTTGCATGATACTCATATCACCCGTCTTTCACTCACCCTCTACTGCACCTGCAGGAATGTGTTGTCACATCCACGGTGGCGTTGACAGACAGTGATGAGGCTGGTTTAGTGTGACCTTTGTGGAGATGACAATTACTCTGCTGCACTGATGAGAGTTAGCATGTTTTAGTCATGTTGAGGACAGCTGGGGTTGTAGCAACGGTCAGATAATCCCCATCCCTGACGTCTGTATTTAATAGAAAACACATTGCATTAATAGCAGATTCCTGTCTGTGATTAATGATATTGATTTAGTTTCCCAAGCCTGTGTTTTCTCTTTCTTTTGCTCTGAAATATTTCATCAGTGTTGCCATGGCTAATTAGCCTGATTGCTCTGCACTGGCATCAAAGCCGGCTGAAGGAATCAACCTGATGGGTGTTTAGCATGCTCAGGTCCTCAAGAACAAGCCTGATGACGCTCATCAGAATTCCTCTCTCATAATCAACCAGGACTTGGTGAAAATGTCAGCTATTTCAGCTCCGTCTTTACATCTGCTAACATAAATGATTGCATGGGCCATAATCTTCTCAGAATAGCCTCTGAGGGTGGAGTGGGGGTGAGGGATAAAGATAGTTAAAGGCTCCTGAAGCAGAAACAAAGTGTTGCAGAGGTAGAAGAACCAACAGGTGCTCACATAATTCACCTTATATGATGCAAATCTAAATGCTTTCTGGGTGACTGGTTGTTGCTACAGAGATTAAAGAAAAAAATGGAAATCTTTTTTATAAAGCAATCGCTCACAAGGAAATGCCATTTAAAAAGATAATGTCATTCACCAGGGGATTTACAGCTGCAGCACGCAGTGAACAAAGAGACAGTCAGGACTTAACCAGGAAACTATCACCAAATGAACCCTGAACACCCACAATGCACCACTTCTGCTCTCAGCTTCCACCTGAGCCACTGGACCATCCACCCTCCTACACCTGGTACAGATCCAAATGGTTCAGGGTGCGTGCTGTAGAACCATAATCCTCCACATGTTGGAGGATTGCCTTTCTGCGTGGAGTTGCGTGTTCTCCCCATGCATGCGTGGGTTTTCTCCGGGTACTCTGGTTTCCCCCACAGATCACAACATGCCCTATAGGTAAAAAAAAAAAAATTGTAAGTCGCTTTGGGTAAAAGCGTCTGCTAAGCACATAAACAACATAAACAACAACATGTTGGAGAAGCTCTTTGCTTTGCCATTCGATACAAACATATGCCTTAACCCTTTGATGCATAATGGTCACTACAGTGGACAGGTACTCAAAATTGTTATTTATTTATTTATTTATGCTGTTAAGCACAGCTGTTGAAGACTTTATTGCATTTGATCCCCTCCATTTGGACTTCAGTGACTCAAGCCAACACATTTCATGTTCAGAATGCACGCTTTCCACTGAGGTGGACATGTAATAAATTATTTGTAAATTAACAAAATGTTACAAAAAATATTTGTTGAAATTTGTTTCAGTCACACCTAAAGATGAATAAAAAAATTGTTTAAAAATCATGGTTGAAGATTCCATAATTCATGCATCAAAGGGTTAATAAAAGTTTTGCTGTTTCTATCTGCTGCATTGAAACTACAAAGTTTTTCTCCTTGGGTACACTCGAAAAAGCTTCCAACACAAATGGTGAACTCTGATAAAAACTTTTTCACGACATGTTCGTAATTAGCTTAGGCTTCACAAATTATTAATTTTAGTCATTTGTGTTTATGTGTAACATCTAAAAAAAATCTACTTTCTGTGTCTCCTGTTTCTGTTCCATGTTTCTTCCCTCTGTGTTCCTGGTCCTTCAGCAGTAATTAATGTGTAGCCCAGCTTCCATGTGTTCTTCATATCTGCCCTCTTCTCATTTCCCAGTCATCCTCAGCTCCTCACTCGACCCAGATTCATCCCCTGGTTTATTCCTTTCTGTTTTAAGTTTTTAGCTTTAGTTCCCCTTCAGCCCCTTTATTTTTGGGTTCATTTTTTCCACAGTATGTTGCTTAGTTGTGTTTTCATATCCTTTGACTGAATACGTTAGTTAAGAAAGCTGGCTCGGTTCTAGCCTGCCCACTGGATTCTGGTGAGGAGACGTGTCAAAGGAAGATGCTGGCGAAGCTGAACTCCATCTTGGAAAACCCCTCCCACTGTATTCCACTGTGGAGGACATGAACAGCTCTTTCAGTGGCAGACTGAGACATCCAAGATGCAAAACTACCTACCATAGGTCATTCATCCCTCTGCAGTAAGAGTATATAACTCCTCAGTTTAACTGGTACTGGCATTATCCCTTTTCATGCAAAAATCATTACTATATTTAATACATGTGCAATACCCGGATGCACATTTATATCCTTTTTTTTATTATTATAATTGATGAAGGTAATAACATAATGCCGTTGTGTATGTAGCTGTAGTATTTTTTCCTATTCTCTAAGTCTATGTGCTGCCTTATGCTGCCTTAATGAGTGAATTTCCCCACTGTGGAATCAATTATTTCTATTCTATTCTATTCTATTATTTGACCCCTGTATGTTCCAGTTTGGTTCCACACTCCCTGTGTTAGGCTCTGTGCTCCTGTGACTTTATTTATCTCTACTTTAGTTTTACCCGTGTCTCTGCCCCCGTGTAAGTTAGTTTCCATTACCTTTCCAAGTGCATTTATAATAGATTCATATGTTTATTTCTTTAGTTTATGCTCAAACTTTCCCTGGATGTTTGTTTACTCTGTTAGTTTTTTTCCTCCCAGCCTTGTTTGTTCCCAGTTCGTTTTCATGTTCTGTTACATAGTGGTTTTGTTCAGTTCTGTCTCCTCCAGTGTCTGTGAGTTTTGCCTTCCTAACTCCTCAGTGAATCCTTAATTAGCATTAGCGGTCATCACATCTGCTTTTCTTATCTCTGTCATCACCTCCCAGTGTTATTGCAACCGGCTCATTTCTCCAGTCCTTGTCGAGAAAAAGAGACTTTCAGTGGGCAGTTTTGTGGACTGTGCCTTGGGCTTGGTGGTGGCACATAAACTGGAGTGTCACTGGACTGGGAGGACGACACACAGGGGCGTAGCACCAAATTCTGGGCCCTAGGTACAAGTCTTCTAGGTGGGCCCCCATGCTCAATTACTTAATATCTCTCTTACACATTTTTTGTCATGCTATAAGACAAGATAATAAATATGATCTTAGTTTAACCTCTATATTGAGCAAATACAAATGCCAGCATAATAAAAGTGAAATGCCCAGACTTCACACATAATTATTTTTATTTGCCAACAATGTGTTCAAACAAAAATCCTGGAATTTATTTTCCAGTAAATGCCCACTGACGGGTCTTCATGTTAGCAAAATCACTTATGAGATCTTTAAAGTCCAATCCTTTGGCTAATTGGCTTTCAATAGACAGAAGAGCTAGGCTGTTCAGTCTATCCTGGGACATTGTTGATCTCAAATAATTTTTCACCAGTTTCAGTTTGCTAAAAGCCCGTTCACCCCCAGCAACAGTCACAGGTAGTGTGCAAAAAGTCCTCAGTCCAATACAAACTTCTCCAAAAATGCTCTGTAATTGCATCCTGTATGGCATTAAGCAGCTCAAGAGGAGACCGAATGTGTGGAAATGTGGCACCATATATTGTTCTCAGGTGTAGCATCTCATTCTCAAATTCAGCTGTGAGATCTTGTAATATTTTCTCATCAGTGCCTGGCATGATATCTTCATCTGCTCTTCAGTCATGTCTGTCATGGTTCATGATGTTAAGCTTTGCTGATATGTATTGATATATTAAATATGACATGAAATAAACCAGGTTCTCTCTGTGAATGTAATGTACTCTAAATTTTATAATCCCTGCATTATCAGCCAAATTATATGATTGTCCGTTTTCAAGATCAAATATAAAGACATTTAAAATAGGCTTAAAATATCTAACCAAGTCAATAACAATCCTCTAACACCAGTGTCATCGTGCTATACGAAAAGCAGTGGCAGCTTCTCATTCCTGAGATTACCACGAATCCATCGATACCAAGTTTGGCCTGGTCCATGACTGGGAAGGAGCTGAAATATCCACACAGAGTGAACCTGTTTTTACTGCGAGGTCCGCCAATTAATTGGCGGCGGCCGCCCGCGATAATAATTCTGATTAATATATATATTAATTAATTAGTGTTATCACTGATAACACTAATTAATTTATATTTGATCTTGATGGTGAAACTAAAGGCGTTTAACACTGAACACCTAACATGAATGCAGCTTCTGAGAGCTAGCTAATATCAGCTAAAACTGTGTTCTGCTGCTGCTCACCGTCCTTCTACTTGCTTCTGTTCAATTAACTTTTCTTCCTTCTCCTTCTTTTGTTTTCTGGAAGCCAGATTTCCCTTTCTTGGGAAAATACATGACTGACTCTCCTGCCTCCAGCTCTGGCTGTCGGCATCTGCGATGTCTCATAGCTGTACATGCGGCCGTGCAGCCCCTGGCCGCTGGTGTGGACTAAACCACTTTGCACATTTTTAAGGGGTGATAGATGCCTCAGAGATTATTCAGTTATTATTTTTAAGGCGAAATTCTGTTTCTTAACCTCTTTATCCAGGTAAAGGGATGTTTATTAAGACATTAAGTAAGTTGGGGGGAAAAAACAACAACAATAAAACATTTTTATTCAAAGCTGTCTCAGGGCCCCTCCCTGCAGTGGGCCCTGGGTAAACGGTACCCTTTCCCCCCCCAGTCCGACGCCCCTGACGACACAGGTAGATGAGGGTGAGGATATGGACTTTGATTGAACTCCGGTGGGTAGAGGGAGAGACAGAGGTAAGATTCACCTGGTTGTGGAGGGGTTTTGACAGGGAGCCAGGCATTCATTAGTAAGAGAAGCTTGGAAGAGTGTAGTTGGGATGAGGGACAGGGGCGGATTTAGGACTGAAGAAGATCCGGGGCTTAACACACACACACACGCACGCACGCACACACACGTGACACGCACTAGTCAGCATCATATATATTTGTCTTGTGCCACATAATTTTTAATCTGAAGCTACATATTAAGCATATTCAGGGCAGAGTATTGTTCCTGTTAGTGTTTAGTGTGAGATGATAGTAAATATTCCCTTTCTTTCTCCAACAACTTTACCTGATAGTAAGCTAACTTTAGGCAAACCAGCAGCACAACAAATATTTTCAAATAAGACTCACAAACCTGAGTCAACACCAGTATCATCAAAGCTGGGGTTCTGTCGCGGTACTTTTGGTCTAAAAAAACGTCCTTATGTCCATCTTCACTCATGCGTTTCAGGCAGTGAGTGTAGAAGAAGCCGGCTGCTGAAGGGCTTCTTCTTCAGTGGTGGAGGCTCAGGCAGGCTGTATACAAACTACTGCCAGCTGCTCCCTCTCTGTTGGACTTTGGTACTGCATGTTACTTCCACGATTTAGATCCAGGGCATTTCATAAAACATCCGGGGCTTCAGCCCAAGTAGCCGGGCCTAACGCCGCCCCTGATGAGGGAGATCACGTGGTATTGAGGAAGTTATTGGACGAAGATCAGGAAAGAGGATGAAAACCCGGTGATAAGAAATCTGAAAAATAATTTCGGGGAGGTGGAGTTTCCTCAGACTCTGTGAGATGGGAATATTTTGGGTACTTTTGAACTCACTGACATGAACAATGGACCGACAGGGTTTTATACACAAAGGGAAACAGTCAGGGAGACAGGTGACAGGTGTGTGGGGAGCAATCAGAAGAGATCAGGTGAGACCAATTAACTGAGTGAAGAAAACTGACTAGGTAAAATAAATCTACAGATGAGTGAACTCCTAGAACCTGAAAACAAGACACCAGAAGAAAAACACCAACAGGGAAACACTACGGGGAAACCTGGAGAGAGCTGGAGGCCTAAAGGGGCACGTCTGTCTGTGTGTGTGTGTGTGTGTGTGTGTGTGTGTGTGTGTGTGTGTGTGTGTGTGCGTGCGTGCGTGCGTGCGTGCATGTGCGCGCGTGCATGCATGCTAGGTCACCACTGGAGGAAATGTGGACACGCTCACCTGCTCACTCCTCCTATTTAGGCAGTGCTGCTGAATGATCTCACCTGCAGCTCATCACCTCGTTAAGCAGGAGGATAAAAAGCGGTCTGAATAAACCATTCTCTGCCACAACGTTAACCTTTGTGGTAGCCCACAGCCTCGTTCCGCCCTGTCCACACGTAGCCGGGGATCTGCCAAAACGTATATATTTTTCTACGTTTTGGCCTGTCATCCACACGAAAACGGAGTTTTTTTCACACGAAAACGGATCTTTTTAAAAACTCCGGCCAAAGTGAAGATCTGCGTTTTCTCCGTTTTGGGTGTCTGCGTGTGGACAGACAAAACCGGAGTTTTAAGGTCCGCAACGTCACTTTCCGCGACAAAAAAATGCTGACATCACGTGTGCGACCTGTGTTTCCACTAGCCGACAGCATGGATGCCCTCAGAGCTGCGCTCGCTTTATCAATTGTCCAAGCGCTTTTTGCTTGTTTGTTTTTGCAAGTGGAATTACTGCTCCTTGCGGAAGACCACAGACGAAGGACGAGGTTAAGAACGGGGGAAGTACTGCCGCCTACAGGTCTGGCATGTCCTTAACAACGTATTTATCCGGGTACGTGTGGACAGAGTTTTTTTTAAAAACGAGGTGGTGTGGATGCAAGTTTTTGGAGGGGTGGATATTCGTTTTTTTAAAAACCCGGCTACGTGTGGACTAGGCCTTAGTTACTGCTCTAGTATCTCTGCTCATTGGTCTTCATTCCCAGTTCCTCATCAATCATCCCAAAGCTGAGTTCTCCTTCACTTTTGAAGCATATGAAACTAACTGCTGGTGTATGAAAGAGAAATTCTCATTTTGTTTACCTACAAACTAATTAAATAGGCCAAAAATAGTAAATAGATTCCTATCAGTTGTAATCAATAAGGAGTAAAAAGAAGTTAGTGATTGATGTGGGTGTAACTGAACCATAGCACTTGTGAATTGTGATTGCAGAGGCTTGCTCACTAAAGTTAGAACAGATTCTGCTGCACAACGTACAACAACTGTTGTTTGCTGTTTAAAAAATGACCTCATAGAAACTCATCACAGATTTTGCTTGAGAGATGTGCTGCAATTATTGAGGATTACCGCCAAACACAATGTGCAGCTCGGTCCTTGTGAGCTGGGTTAACTGAGATGTTAGACTGAAGCTTTGTTGTGCTGATTTATGTCCGTGTGCTCTTTACAATAATATGAGTATTGATGATATTAGGTGGGGGAATAAAACTAAAAACAATGATATGAAGGGCTGTGAACTTGTGATTTACAGCACAAACATAATGCAAAATGCACGTAAAGGAAAAAGATATCACTGACGAGATATGGCACCTGGGAAGAAATAAACATTTTACAGTGGCTTCGTCTACACAAGGTGGATCAGTCTTCCCGAGTTGAGTTTTTGTTAAACATGGCCATGCTTATGAAGCTTTATCTGTTCAGTAATGACACTCTTCATCCACTCTATCTCCACAGGGTGCCCCACCCTAACTCGATCCAGATGAGCTCCATCATGTCATACTTGGAGGTGAACCAATCTTACATGACAGAAGTGGGTGGGTGTTTCTATACTTCTGATAAAAATGAGTATAGAAGGAAAAAAACCCATTTCTTAAGGGACAGTCTATTAAAGAAAAAGGCAAGAGGCCTTTTCCACAGCTGTTTTGCACATTGGCCCGAGTCAAACGGCACGACTGGTAATGGAGTGATAGGCTGTGGAGGCTCGCTCCATTGAGGGTCGTTTTATGGCTTTCAGGGTGTTTAAGTGTACACGAGCAGGACCGCACACTATCACAGCCTTTTCTGTTTGTTCCTCTCACAAACACAGATGGAATTTATTCATCATCAAATAAATGAACAAGACATTGTGAAACAAATGATCATATGGACAAACAGCTGAATGAACATGTGTTACCACCACCACCACCACCTGCTGCTGCTGCAAAATGTAAACCTGACATTTAGAAATACAGAAGCTGTGAGCTTTTTCAGCTGAGAGCCAGACCACTAAGACCAGTTTATCCCAGGCGCCATGAGGAGTCAGTGTCTTACCTGTTGCTGATAGCTCTTGTCAAACTAAAATCTCTGCTTCTCCAAACTGAGGCTGTTTGAAGACCCATCTGCAACAGCTAAGGTGTTAAAGGCCCAAAGTGTGAAATCCATTTAAATTGTGATTAAAAAATGCCACTCTTTAGCGCCATGCAGTTCGGCGTATGTATTACAGCTACGGTGGCCCAATCAAAAGGCAACAATCTCAAGTTTAGCACAAGTCTCTAATTTCCCTCTGGGATCAATAAAGTATATTTGATTGATTGATTGATTGATTGATTGAAGTTTGAAAGTTTAATTAGTTTCCAATCTCTGTCTAGCCTAGCCCACACAACGCTTATAACTGCTCAACCAGTTTAAAGCATTAATTATGACTGTTTTATGACGTATCTCCTAGGCAACCGGGGCGGGGCCAAGACATCAAGGCAAGGTTCCTTGGCATTGAGAAACACCCAAAGTCACCTTAATAATGAAAAATTTAATGCAAGTCAATGGGACTAAAAACACAATTTTCTAATTCCACTTGTTATGTTCTGTGGATTTCACATATGATGTCCGTGAATTTTAAATACACATGTTGATACTAAGAAAGTGCTTATTTCCGAACGGGGGGAAAAGTTATTTTAGGTTTTGTGTCAAAATAAGTCCAGGACTACAAATGCGTGTCACGAAAGTGACGTCATCGAACCAGACACAAAGAAATACTGAGGGAAAATGGCTGTTTGTTCAGTAAACTTCAAATCCTTCCTTCAGGAGGAAAGAACCACCATAAATCTTGCTTGGTAAGTAGCAGCTACGCTAGAGAACATATTCTGTGGTGATGTCATTAACGCAACGTGTCGAGGTCTAAGTTGTAGCCATGCTAATCACAAACTTTTACAAGCTGATAGATCTCAAAGTATGTGACTGGTGTGGTCGAAACACCCATCATTAGTTTTCATTCAAATTGCAGGACAACATATGTGTGATCCAGGGTCTAAGGCAAATCGAATTAGAACATGCGTCTTAGGTACTGGAGAGGAGGGTCCGATCGATAGTTGAATCTCAGATTGAGGAGGAGCAATGTGGTTTTCGTCCTGGCCGTGGAACTGTGGACCAGCTCTATACCCTTGCAAGGGTGATGGAAGGGGCATGTGAATTTGCCCAACCAATCCACATGTGTTTTGTGGATTTGGAGAAGGCTTATGACCGTGTCCCCAGGGGTACCCTGTGGGGGATGCTCCAGGAGTATGGGGTGGGTGGCTTTCTGTTAAGGGCCATTCAGTCCCTTTACCAGAGGAGTGTGAGTTTGGTCCGCATAGCCGGTTGTAAGTCGGACCTGTTCCCGGTGAGGGTTGGACTCCGCCAGGGCTGCCCTTTGTCACCGGTTCTGTTCATTACCTTTATGGACAGAATTTCTAGGCGCAGCCGTGGTGTGGAGTGTGTCGAGTTTGATGGCAGGAGAATCTTGTCTCTGCTTTTTGCAGATGATGTGGTCCTCCTAGCTTCATCCAGCTCTGACCTTCAGCTCATGCTGGGTAGGTTCGCGGCCGAATGTGAAGCGGCTGGGATGAGGATCAGCACCTCCAAATCTGAGACCATGGTTCTCGACCGGAAAAGGGTGGCTTGCCACCTCCGGGTCGGGGGAGAGGTCCTACCTCAAGTGGAGGAGTTTAAGTATCTCGGGGTCTTGTTCACGAGTGAGGGTAGGAGGGATCGGGAGATCGACAGGCGGATTGGTTCGGCGTCTGCAGTGATGCGGACGCAGAGCCGATCTGTTGTGAGGAAGAGGGAGCTGAGCCAGAAAGCCAGGCTCTCGATTTACCGGTCGATCTACGTCCCAATCCTCACCTATGGTCATGAGCTTTGGGTAATGACCGAAAGAACGAGATCACGGATGCAAGCGGCCGAAATGAGTTTCCTCCGTAGGGTGGCCGGGCTCAGCCTTAGAGATGGGGTGAGGAGCTTGAACATACGGGAGGGACTCGGAGTAGAACCGCTGCTCCTCCGGATCGAAAGGAGTCAGTTGAGGTGGTTTGGGCATCTGGTCTGGATGCCTCCTGGACGCCTCCCCGGGGAGGTGTTTCGGGCATGTCCTGCCGGCAGGAGGCCCCCGGGTCGACCCAGGACATGTTGGAGAGGTTACATCTCCAATCTGGTCCGGGAACGCCTTGGAGTCCTGCCGGAGGAGCTGGTGGAGGTGGCCGGGGAGATGACAGTCTGGAGCTCCCTAGTTGGGATGCTGCCCCGCGACCCGGACACCTGAGTGAAGTTGGCCCCCCCCACCTTCTTCAAATCCAACAAAAGTGGTATCAAACCATTGTGCTACGTTTGTGCTGGTTTGTGCTGCAAAAATTTTCGTTTGTGCTTCTATCATTTTAAAGATATTAATAAAAATTTCTGGAGGTCATCAGAGGTCAACCAGCCCCCCCACACATTAATGGAATCAAACAAAACTGGTGTCAATCAACTATTCTACGTTTGTGCTGGTTTGTGCTGCTAAAATTGTCATTTGTGCTGCTTCTGTCTTGAAGATATTAATGAAAATGTAAAGGTCAAAAGGTCAACCAGCCCCCCACCTTCTTCAAATCCAACAAAAGTGGTATCAAACCATTGTGCTACGTTTGTGCTGGTTTGTGCTGCAAAAATTTTTGTTTGTGCCACTTTCATTTGAAAACCAAAAGTTTCTAAAGCTCAACCAGCCCCTTTCTTTAATGTTTAATTTTAAAGATATTAATAAAATTCCATCCATCCATCTATTCCCTTCCACTTATACTTCTAAGGGTCGCGTGTGGGCGCTGGAACCTATCCGAGCTGTCATAGGGCAAGAGGCAGGGTACATCCTGGACAGGTTGCCAGTCTGTCACAGGGCCAACACAAGGGACAGACATCCATTTACACTCGCAGCTATGGGCAATTTGGATTAACCAATTAACCTATCCCCACAAGCTGCATGTCTTTGGAGAGAACCCACGCAAACACGGGGAGAACATGAAAACTCCACACAGAAAGACCCTGTAACAGTGCTAACCACCGTGCTGCCGTAATAATAACATTAATTAACATTCATGAAGAAATGTAAAGGGGCATGCCAGTAGGTGCGTATCAGTTTATAACTAGATAAGGTATTTTGAGCCAATAAGCTGGTTGCGGATCACTGACTACCATGTTTCTTAACATTACCTTATTACATCTAGTGTGCTACCAGCAGGGTATATGGTAAAATGCTAACTGTTGTTAAAACATTAACCTAATAATTTGTGAACTGTAGCTTTTAAGTAAAATGCTAATATTAACAAAAGTGCTGTCATTTGCATGTGGGCTGTCATGAGCAAGTTGTATAAAATTAACATACACAGGAGTGCACTTCAGTGACTACGTTTACATGCAGCCAATATCCGGGTTATGATCGCGTTCAGGTCGGTATTCGGGTTTCTGAGTTGATGAGAATAACCCGTTTACAAGCCTGTTTACAATAAATAGAAAGAGTTACACCTAACTTGCATAACCCGATTTAAATGCGGACGTTGGGGTGGCGTCAGGACGTATGGACTACGTCCAGACGCAATATACCTCATTTCCTGTTCTTCTTGTTCCAGTATCCGTGAAAACAACAACATGTTTCCCAGTTCGGAAGAGATAGCGACCGCGTTTGTTTGTGCTTTAGTTTCTTCGTCACTCCAAAAGTATGGTGCTGTGCCGCGACTCGCCATGTTGCTCCCAACTTGTTGTTTACTTCCGGAGTTCTGGCGCATACAAGACGTCTCGCTACTCAAAAGACCAAGATTCCTTGCAAACAGAGCATGTGCAGAACACACGCTTTGATGGGGATATCCCGGTATGCGTTTACACGACCAAACATTTGAGTTAGAAAAGGGTTACCCCAGGTGTAGTAACCGGGTTTTTAAAAACCGGGTTATGAGCATATCCGGGTTTTGGCGGTGTTTACAAGGACCTGCGGAACCGGGTTATTGTGAATATTCTGGTTTTAAAAGGGTTACTGGCTGCATGTAAACGCACTTAGTGATTCAGCAAATCTGAACTCAAAGGCTCCAAACAGCCTGCAGAACTGTGAATCTTATGTAACTGTCAATGTTACCTGAAAGGGCCAAACTATATTTTTTTGCAAGAGTCAAACTTCTGTAGCCATGGTCACAAAGGGCTATTAAATGAGTGGACTATTAAACACGTGTGGGATTGACACAGACAGATTTATCTCAACAGAGCCTGGATTTATCTACAAGTATTTTGATGATGAGCTATGAACATTGACTAAATTCATTTTTATACTGATCAAATGAATTTTGAACTAGATCTTGTTAAGGATAAACTGGTACAACTCTGCCAAAAAAACAACATAGTGACCTGTGTTTGGTTTGTGATCACAAGGGGGTGCTATCATACACATTCTACTTCTGAGAGAAAAAAACAAGAGTTGAAGAAAACATGTGCTAGCTATCTTATCTGCATTTTTAAGCTAGATTCAATGAGCAACTAGCCTGGCAAGCCAGACTAAATAAATGTATTGTTTAGTCTGGCCATGCTCCACTGACGGTTCTCGGTTGTGGGGCGGGTTCTAACGTTGTCTTTCAAATGATCTCCACATTCCACTGGACAATGAATGGGACATACTCTTGTTTCACTCTGTTGCATCATCCCACCCACCAGGCATATAGAGTGCCCTGATTAGCCCACAAAGCGGATAAAGCTCTGTGATTTGTTCACTAAGCAGATAGAGCACTATGATTGGCCCACCATTATGGACCAATCACAGCTCTTTTTGTGTTTGAAACCCCTCTAGAGAGCTGTGATTTGCTAGCCAGAGTCCTGGTAGGAGCTGCTGAGGTTCCAGTGGAGCATGCCTAGACCATGCAAAGCAAGTACTTGCAAAGCAAGAATTTGGTCTAGTTCACTCAGTGTTGCCAGATGTACGATAATTATCGTATTTGTACCATAATTTTGGGCTCTGTACGATGTACGATCAATAGTTTCAAAAATCCTCAAATGTACGATAATTTCACATTGCATCTAGTAACACCATCTTTTGCTGTGGCTTTCCCAAGTCAATTACATAATTTTAAACTGTTCTGAAGTCAGATTTCACCTCAGTGCTTACAGGTTTATAAATGTCTCCTACAAACTAATGAAAAAGAGAAGTTTGAAAATGATGTGAAAAATGCTGAAATCAAGCTATGTGGCTTTTTAGCCCAGCACAACATTGCAATGAGAAGCACAGACCACTTAGTACAGGTGATTAAAGGCATTCTGCTGTGACAGACAGTGAATCAGATGAGAACGAGATCAGCAACTAGGTGAGTAGCTGCTGTGTCATTTATTGGGTCGGTTTTTCCACTGGTGTGATGTTTTGTCGCGTGCTTTTAACCTATGTAGAAATGAAATAAATAGGACTGCGCAAATGTGCATATTGTGTCAATGCGTGGAGGTCGGAGTGGTGCCGACACACGGCACGTTTATAAGCATTATATTACTGGTTTTAAAGATGTTTATTTAAACAGGGCAATTTAAAACACCTTCTTTGTTATATTATATTGGAGTGAGAAGTCGTTTATAGAACGTTATCAAATTTATAATGTACGATAATTTGTACTGAAAAACGATAATTTAAGCCTCTCTGTACGATATTGTGGGATTTTGGATCTGACAACACTGAGTTCACTAGGCTAATGAGCAACAGCAGCACAAACGATAATTTTAGCAGCACAAACCAGCACAAATGTAGAATAGTTGATTGACACCAGTTTTGTTTGATTCCATTAATGTGGGGGGGCTGGTTGACCTCTGATGACCTCTAGAAATTTTTATTACTATCTTTAAAATGATAGTAGCACAAATGAAAATTTTTGCAGCACAAACCAGCACAAATGTAGCACAATGGTTTGATACCACTTTTGTTGAATTTGAAGAAGGTGGTGGTGGTGGGGGGGGCTGTTTGACCTTTTGAACTTTACATTTTCATTAATATCTTCAAGACAGAAGCAGTACAAACGACAATTTTAGCAGCACAAACCAGCACAAACGTAGAACAGTTGATTGACACCAGTTTTGTTTGATTCCATTAATGTGGGGGGGCTGGTTGACCTCTGATGACCTCCAGAAATTTTTATTAATATCTTGAAAACGATAGTAGCACAAACGACAATTTTAGCAGCACAAACCAGCACAAACGTAGCACAATGGTTTGATACCACTTTTGTTGGATTTGAAGAAGGTGGGGGGGCTGGATGACCTTTTGACCTTTACATTTTCATTAATATCTTCAAGACAGAAGCAGCACAAACGACAATTTTAGCAGCACAAACGTAGAATAGTTGATTGACACCAGTTTTGTTTGATTCCATTAAGGGGGGGGGGGGGGGGGGGGGCTGGTTGACCTCTGATGACCTCCAGAAATTTTTATTAATATCTTTAAAATGATAGTAGCACAAACGAAAATGTTTGCAGCACAAACCAGCACAAACGTAGCAAAATGGTTTGATACCACTTTTGTTGGATTTGAAGAAGGTGGGGGGCCAACTTCACTCAGGTGACCCGGACCCGGATAAGCGGAGGAAGACGACGACGACGACAACGTCTTTTAGCTCCATTGACTTGCATTCATTTTTTTGTTCTTCCGGGGACCCATGAGCTGACCGAAAAGGGAAGAGACTTAGGCTCCCTATGGTGCAAACGTGTAATGTGGAGCTCATAAGTCCCTAAACAGCTACTGTATTTCAGATGGTTGATGACCATGGAGCGTCGACCACAGTTTATATATTTACAAATGTAAATTTTCAGGCAGAGAGGAATATTTAGAGTTGATGTTGGTGAGAAATATTAATTAAAAAGGACAAGTTTGTGAACTGGAAACAGGATTTATAGTAAACAGTTTAAAAATATTACACACTGGGGCTTTAAAGTCTTCATGACTTTTCAACAGAACGCCACTTCAAAAGTTTCAGTCTTGTCTGTTTTTAATTATCAAATGTGTTTTTTGGGATTTTACATCCAACAGTTGTGAGCAGCGACGCTTCTGTCATGGCTGTTCAGAGATCAGAGACAGTTTTCCACACACGCAGCAGAAGTCAGGTCTGAGCGGCCACAGGCCTTACAAACCTCCACCTCACTCTGTCCACCCTAAAGTAACAGCCTGGCACGTACATAGACCAATCCCACCACTGCACACGCCAGTGTTCATTAGGATGAGTGGGCTGCACACGCACCAGTTGCCACACTCTCAGAGTCAAGAGCAATACCAAAACAAGCTAGGCTAATTGCTGTGCACCTCCATGCTTAATGTCTCCTTTCCACACAGTACAGCCTTGTATCAGAGCTAGTTGAAGTAATTATGCTGAAATTAAACTCAGCCATTCCTTACAGCTGCCTGTTGGGAGCAGGTATGGAAAACTTGGAGATAAGAGCTGAGAACTGCATGAAAAGTCCAGACAAAAGATGCAGAAAGTTAATGTCTCAAAATTCTCCAGGCACGAGCATCGCACCACACCTGGGCTCCAGCCTGGCCTGACTCTCAGACCATGTTAGGATGGAGGAACATAAAACATTATGCTAGTCTGGTGCTGGTGGGCCTAGCGTTGTGCCTGTAGCCCCCCACCAACCCCCCAGACATGATGGCAAACCACCACGGCCTTGTTATTGAGATGCTCAGGAGGACTTCATGGATTTGGTTATGATTCCATTTCTGCTTGCTTTGTTTCTTGAATAAAAACACATACAGGATCCCAGAGATCAGTTTGATCAACAGAACTACACTTTTAATCATAAATGTTCATTCAGACACCAGTTCTAACATGTTACAATAACTAACAGTGGCCTTCTTGTGTTGTTTTTACGGAAAAAATGATATACTTGAGAAGATGTTCCAGAGCGGCACAGTGAAAAGGCTACTTTTGGAAACAGCTTTATCATAATTACTATTTAATTCCTCTTTTCTCCTTCTTCTCCCCTCTAAGGAAACATGAATAAAAAGAGCAGCTGAGGTATAATATTTACCTTCTGGGGGATGATTCATAAAATTGCAGTTACTTAAAAGGACTCTAAAGTGGCTGTGGAAGTATTTAAAGTCAATTTGCTTTAAAGACTGACCATTTTCTTTGTCTTCTTAGCACCCAAACATCTAAAGGAAAGGTCTCAAAAACATAAAATTACAGCTATCTGCTGAGGTTACGGTCCAAGGATCCATCCCAGATTTATTCCTGCCGCCAAGCTTTAAGACTCTATTAATTCACACCTTGAAGTATAACATGCTTGTGCTAGTTTTACAGGTTTTGGCTGGCGCTGCTATGCATCCACACTGACCAGTAAAAAGCTCAGAGTGCACAGTGGAAAGTCAAGGTAGTTGGCCCCTGTGTGCAATCAGACGCAGACAGTCAGGATGGGAGAGATATGGGGCCTCGAAGCCCACACAATAATGTCACAGAGTGGAACAATGAATCCATGGAAAATACACATTATCCTCATTACAAAAGGTTTGGCATCTCTCTTTATGACACATGTGACTGGCGAGCAACTATGTGTTCTCTAATGCCATCAGCCAGCCAGCAGCCGGCCTTCTGGAGGTTTGCAGTTGTGACGGAGCTTCCCGATCAAAACAACGGATCAGGTTCGTCTTTCCTGCTCCGACTTATTTACGGTTTACTGACCTCATTATGTTACACGATAATTGTCCAAATCAAATGGACCAGGAGGTTCCGAATGCATTTAAACTGATTAAACATTTGTCGAGCGCCTTGTATGTCTTTGTTCTACAGCTGCTTTTATTACGTTAATGTTTCCGTGGTTACAGATTATTTTAAATGTTTTGTTTCAGAGGGACGTTTTCCTTTATTTAGGGTGGAGATACGACAGTAAATGATAACAAATGATAACCCTGTGAAGTGGGTGTGTGGGGGTGGGCTCATACGCTGACTCTGCTTAGGGCTCCTCCAGCAGCTGACGGTGTCGGCTGCTCCCTCTCTGGGACCACGGGCTCTCTTGTCCAAACTACAGTCAAGCATCAAAAACAAAGAGCCCCTGAGACCCATTCGCCCGAGCAGGCAAACCCTGCACCGACAATGCGTCACACACTCCACACTGACACTTTCACTGCCGATTTTTTTTTCTTTGTTCGTTTTTTTTCTTACAAATTCACACAAGTGCTTTGACCCTTAGAGAATTTTAAAAATTGTTTGCTTCCTCCCTCCCTGTTTTTCTTCTTCTGAATTTCGTCCATTAAAATTTTTTCATGTCTCCTCCCTGTCTGTTGTGCTGTTTTTCTGTTTTTCGTTCTTGATCACTATGGTGACAGTGCACTTCCCAGGGATAATGGAGACTGGGGGATTAGGAGGTGTGAAGGCGGATGGATGGCTTTTTCATACATAGGTAGGAAACTCCAGGAGCTGGGCGGATGGGATCAGCAGATGTGTGACGTGAGCTCAGGATCTAATTGAAGGGTTTTCTGTCACATTCAGATACCAGGAGAACAACATAGGGGATAAACCTTCTTCATATTATCTCATCTAAACAGAGGGGCCACTCAGAATCACGACTTAATTCCCTTCAAGGAATCACAGGCACAAATGTGAGAGTACACCGGTCCCTCCTTCAGGTAATGACATTATCAAATGCCAATCACAGGCTTCATCTTGATGAGGCTTCATGCTCGGAAAAACCCCATTTCGTGCAGCTCTGAATGGTCTCACACACACACACACACACACACACACACACACACACACACACACACACACACACACACACACACACACACACACACACACACACACACACACACACACACACACACACACCACAAGAACCCCAAGTTCCAACACACATACACTCTCAAACACGCATGGTCCTAACAGAACTGGAGGCTGAACAGAACCAAGCTCAGCATGTTTACAGTTTGATGTAGCTTGTTTGGAACGTGAGCGTGGGCTGATGGTGAATCCACGGCACTGCGCCGTCATTCTAACAGAGTAGTGAGGGAGTTGAATTTCGACAAATGTTTATGTCAAAGGAAATGCCGTGTGGTGCAGCGTTCCTGGCCTTCAGAGAGAGAAACAGACAGACTGTAGCCTCTGGCTATGAGTGCATGCATGTGCGCGTGTGTGCATACATGTGTGTGTGTGTGTGTGTGTGTGTGTGTGTGTGTGTGTGCACGTGTGTACGTTGAAACGTGTGTGTGTGTGTGTGTGTGTGTGTGTGTGTGTGTGTGTGTGTGTGTGTGTGTGTGTGTGTGTGTGTGTGTCTGTGTTTGGGAGCTTAAAACATCAGTGGCTGCTGCACTCCAAACTTGCCTGACCGCTGAAACCACTGGCGAGCCGCAGCTAAGCATCCAAAGCCAATTAAAATGTTACGAAGTGGGGTTAGTTTTTTTATTTATTTATCCCTTCTGGCTGGGAACAGCCACAACGTTTTTTTAACCACACAGAACTGTCTGCAGGGATCAAATAATTTCCTCCTCCTGGAAGTGGGAAACCTAAAAGTGGTGGTCCCTCAGAGACCTGGCAGGGCAGACTGAATTTACACTTTTTTTGACTGGAGAGGCTGGGTGCAAGCTTGGTTGCATGAAACAGACATCAGACAGCAAAGAACTGGCCCTCTCTTATTTATTTATTGTACTACTGTCTTTTTTCCTGTTGTTTGTACTCCTTCATGAATTTTACTCATCTGTTTTAATAGTTCTTGTACAGAAATTTAGGCTTCACACACTCACACACACACCTTCCACGAAGGAGTAATCAAGTTGGCATTGCATAACTATAAACACTTATAGTAACCAAGAACCTACAATGCATGTTCAAAAAGGGGATGGAACCCTAGTAGTACTAGTCATAGTAACCAAGTGGACAGAGCCTAATTTAAAGAGCAAGTCACCCCCAAATCTACTTTTTTTGCTGATAAACTATATAAATGAGTGTCTAATTGTGCTGTAGACACGTGTCATAAATAATTTGGCACTTTAGTGCATTTTAGTTAAAATTTAAATATGCTGCCTAAAACTGCCAGTGTTGCGCCGTCGTCAGGTAAAAACTGCACTTCATTTGAATTTAAATCTGCCATCCCTATTGGCTAAGAGGTACACTATGAAGTTGATAAGAATAAAACCAGAAAGATAAGAGTAGAACCACTCCAGAGCAGTTCCTGATGGGCCTACCCGGTCTCAGCCTCTCCAGTAGCAAGCGTAGCGATAAATATAGATTTATGTCTATATTTCAAATGTGGCATAGATTTAGCTTGTTTATAATCTTATATTAATTAATCGGGGCACCACCAGTTTTTGGAACTGGACCGTTGGATTTAATATCTATACCTCCGCAATGTAATCAGTCTCAGAGTTAACACCACAAATTAATCCAAAGGATGAATTCTTGACAGAATGCACCGATTATTGCCGGAAATTGCTAGACAATGATCAGCCGTTATTTACGTTTTGTGAATTTATTACAACATCAGTTAATACATTGACAAAATGACCAAACACAGCTTATAGTTTCATGCATGGAATTAAGAAAATTGTTAACCCAAAGCTTTATGGCATTGATAGGAAATAACTGGTCCGTAATAAAAGTGGAAACTCGGTGACACCAGGATTATAGAAAAATGGGGAATAATTTCTAAAGGGGGACAAAGTGAAATGTTCATGTGGGTTTATGGGAAATGGGTGTGTGTGTGTGTGTGTGTGTGTGTGCGTGCATGCGTGCGTGCGTGCGTGCGGCACAGCTCCATGAGCTGCTCCAGTCACTGCGTCTCGTTATTGGCGCTATTTAAACCAATGTTGTAAAATGACTTCTGCCCAGCCCAGATGTGCTCACATGTGCACCTGTGAGCCGTAGTTCCGCTGGAACGCGTCTGACCTCTGACAGACGCACTCTGCTGTCCCACAGTCAGTGTGCTAATATAATAATATAATAATGCTAAAATGCTCAGATGGGAATCATTTCTTGATTTATTTTGTTACATCCACAATGTTCTGTGTGTGAGGTTTACAATGTCAGAACACCTGCATGAGACAGGTGTTAATTACAATCTGCCAGAATGACTCACCACCTTCAGATTTCTCCAATATCGTTACAAATGATCAAATACGGAACATATCGGCATACGCAGGCCAGAGCGCTGAAGCTCGGCGCATTGTTATTATGAAGCTAGGGCACATGCGGAGGACACACACACACACACACACACACACACAGACACACACGCGTGCAAAATATACTTGTTTTCAATTACATTTATTGGGCCCACTTACTTTTTCTTAGGCCCACCCACAAATGAGTTTCTGGCTTCACAGACTTCTCTGAGCTCCGCAGCCATTACACTTTTCACCTCGTGCACCCCCTAGCGGCAGCTCGCGCACCCCTGGGGGTGCACCACACTTAGGGAATCCCTGATCTAGAATGAACGTTGCCGATATCTAAAAAGGTAATTCAGTAAGAATGTTCTCATGGATATCTGGAATGTACATTTCTACTAGGAATAATAGAGTTATCGATATCTGGAATACATATCCAGTCTGCCTGATAAATGTTAAAATGCCATCTTAAGGGATCTGAGATTTCTCAAACTTAATTCCTTCCAGTTGTTATTAGGCACATCCTTAACTAGAAAACCCTGAAGACATTTTAAAAAGGGACCTGCTGGTGCAAGATAGTGGCCACGTGCTATAGAGGCCAATTAATGACTTTTGGGTGAAAAACTCAAAATAATAATATTTTGGTGAGTTTGGGGTGAGCAACCCAACCTTATGATATTGATCAATTGTGATCAATATCATAATTGATCTGTTTTCATTTCTATAGTAACAACATAGCTGATGATGTCTTCATCTGCAATTTTGACTAACAGGGATACAATTATTACTGAGATAAATTTAATTATTGCTATATAAAATAGGAAATTACTGAGAGGTCTGATTGTTTGTTAAATGTACAAACGGCATGCCACAGCCTTGATATTGTCTTGCCTGTACTGCTTTCACTCATCTGCTCACCTTTCTCAACGGCTTTTCTTTCCTCCTCTTTTACAGATTAGTCCCCAGCAATAGTTGCAGATCCCATCATGTCATTAATTGTCCCAGGCATTGAGCGACCAGCCTCCTCCCTGCTTTATATCAATTGGAGAGATGAGCACTGGAGCACTAAGATGACGTGAGGAAAAGTGTTTTAATAACTTTAAATGATAAAAACTAAATCATATATCACATGAAAATATGATAATAGTGTCATTTTGGTTTTATTTTGTGGTGCAACACATTTTTCACATGTTTCTAATTTTTAAATAAATGAAAATTAAACCTACCTTTTCAAATGTAAATTCAGTATTTGTCTGCTGTTTCTTTCAGTTTGTTGAATTAATATACCACACCGTAGCATTGACTACATATGTATTAAATGATCAATAATATGTGATATTCCATGTGTAACGTCCAGCAATGGTCAGTTTTCACCTACAGATTGACCTGCATGCCACCGGTCATCTACAGACATGAATCTGCCTCTGCGTCTCTTAATCTTCCAAGCTACAGGACAAGATTCAACACTGCGTGTTTACACTCAGATTATCAACATCATTTTCCTTTCTCAAGGTTCTTCTCTGCCAAGCCTGTCTGCTTATCTAGGCTGTCCTGCACAGAATAAAGGACTGAACTGTTATAATAGCAAACAATAATGGTTGATGAATAATAATAATGTTTTGATTAATCTGTGCTTAAATTAATAAGGTTGATTAATCTGTGCTTGAATTACTGAAGTTGAAATGAATATTATTATTACATTGAAAGATTTATATACGATGATCAGTAATGTTTGATCTGACAAGGTAATCACGATCTACACTCAGACACGGTGTTCATTAGAAATAAATTAAAGTTAAGTTAAGTTAAACGTCATGACACACATAGATATTTTCTTGCCCACAAATCAGAGCATCCTGTATCTGAAAGAAGGCGTGATGTTCTGAGGTTTGGTTGTTAACACCCCTTAACATGGCACGTCCCGACTGGCCAAGTTAATCATAATATGAGAATATTAAAACAGAGTCGCTTACGGAGTGATTCATCATTCCAGCATTCCAGCATGCAGTGAGATTCAGGTTCTGTTAGATGAGCTAACTCTGACTGGCCATCGGAGAAAAATTCTATAACCATCGCATCTCTTGGCAAGCTTTCGACAAACTAAGAGCTGCCTACAGCTGACAGCAAAACGGTTCCTTAAGCTATTCAGAAACAGCTGCTCTAGATGCAAACTGGTTCCAACCTGTGTGCCTGCTGACATCTCTGGACTGGAGCATCAGTGCTGTGGTTAATCTATTGAACCTCGGTGCCCAGAGGTCATCCGACCTCCCTGACCTCCGGATCCGCGAAGAGGGTCTCCAAAGAAAGGGTGAGGTAGACACACATGATTGCGTCTGATGCCGTTTTGATAAGAACCAACTTCATAGTTTATTGCAAACCAAATTCTTTTTCACACCCAGAACTCAGTTCTTCTAGATACAAGGTTCTGATAAACACACACCGTTCAATCACCATACATCACATCCCATCCACTTAGATTTATCCATCACAGTCATCTTGGTTAACTTGTCATGTTTTTAATTGTTTAGAAAATAAATTCTTACCTTTTATAAACCTGACTCTGTATGAATTGAGACGAAGTGTGTTTGATCCCTGAAAAAGCAAAGAATTCTAGAATCTTCTGATTAAACATCCAAAGACCAAGCAGGTTGATATTCTATATTTATATAGAGTATCACAGCTTATTGGTCATAAGTAATGGTAATATATTAAGCTTAAAAGCAACAAAATTTACCCCCTACACATATAAATATGAAATATCAATCTGATTGGTCTTTGAATGTTTAATCAGAAGACTTAAGTTTCTTTGACTTATTCAAAGATACTTTATTTTTCCCAGAGGGAAATTAGAGTTTCAGTGCACAAAATTCTGAGATCAGACATACATACATAGGCAGAGACACATGACAAGAATTGGTGACTGTGGTCATTTGCAACCCGAGTCGCGCTACCTTAATAGAGATCAGAGGGTTTACACGAGGATTGGGTCAGGAGGAGGAAAAACAGCTTCTTCAGAGTTACCCTCCAAAGGGAGGGTAGCTTTGCTATGCAAAAAACACCTCAGACAGAAATGCAACAGACTTCAGACATTACACAACATAAGTGTCCACTAGGTGGGGAGGTAGGGTTGGGGACTCTCCACACATCAGTGCATACAGCCACAATAAGCAGCGCTCGTCAGCTCCAGGGCCGGCTCTGGGTAATTTGGTGCCCAATGCGAGAGTGCCCATTTGCGCCACCCCCCCCCCCCCCCCGCCTCTTACCCAAACCCAAGTCGACACATTGGAAAAAGCAACTCCACAGTTATTCCTTAGTTACAAATTTTTTATTTTAAATATTCACACAGCAACTCTTTAAAGTCAACAGCCTGAAGAATAAATGTAAGCTTGAAAGATAAGTAACCTGAGAATATTACAATAACCAACAACTCAAAATGTTGTACAAATGTCATTGGGGGGGGGCAAAATCAAAAGCAACATTAAACTGTGCAATCAAAAGCAAAACTCAAATATCAAAGTTTCATCATAAAGAAAGTTCTACTTTCCATTTTGTTCAACTGCTGTGGCCAATCAGCAGGATCCATGGGGCCAGCAGCTCATATATGTTCACAGACATCTGTTGAAGCTGATGATGATGTCTCTTCAGGCTGTTGGATTGGAGCACTGAGTCTGCTGGTCTGGTGTTGGGTTCTTCTTCTGTGAGAAAATAAACACACACACACACACACACACACACACACACACACACACACACACACACACACACACACACACACACACACACACACACACACACACACAAAGCAACTTAGCCCTCTGATGCATGAATTAAGAACAGTGCCACTTTCACATTCAATATTCCTCGGTCATGTGCAGTGATGCTTTTCACTATTTTTAATGTTACTGGACTTTTTATTTTATTGATCTTTTTTAATCTGTTCTATGAAAACATGAATAAAATTATCAAAAACAGGTGGAAGTGGGGAATATTTGAAAAAACGTATGTCTCACTCTCAGGTGCTCTTCAGCATCCAATAAATTGTAGAATATGAGGAAGAAGATCCGGTGATCTGAGGCACTCTGAGGTTTTCATTTATTAAACAAGGAAACGCCGACACGTTTCTGTACGACCTTCTTCAGGGCATAAACCTTTATACCTTGAAGATGACTCACTATGTCACAAAAACTAACGTCCATCCTTTTTTACAAATTTACAGCCTAATTGACAATAACATCTTAAGGAGACAATTTCAGATGTGTATGTTGAGATTATTTAATATTTTCAAAGCTAAATCAATGCTGCACTGACTGTGCCAAAAACAAGTGTCTGGTGTGGATTTAAATAAATTAATTTTGCATATCGATATATGTGATAAGCCGTTTAATTTGAAAAAGCCCGTTTCTACTGCTGATTACAAATAGCCTAACAAGTGACTTACTCACCTGGTTCTAGACGCTGAGATTGTAGCTCAGTAAATGTGCTGCTGCTGCTGCTGCTGCTGCTGCTGCGTGATGCCTGGATGAAGACGCTGCAGCGTAAACAAGAGAGAGACGGCATAAGATGTCATGCTGTGTTTAGGCAGTTCTCACTCCCCGCTGGGCCCGGCGGCAGCGGGGGAGTCACAGCCACGGCCGTGGCAGTGACGCCCGCCCGATGTGTCGGACAAAGTTGAAAATTTGCTACACCCACACCTAACGTTCTTCTGATATACAAATATTAAATTCATATTGTATGCATACTTAAAACTTGAAACAACGTTCATAAAAGGCTGCAATCAAGCTCCAAAAACCAGTAAAAAATCTTACATTCTTCATCATCACAGTGAGACTCAACATTGTCTCACTGCATCTGGACACGACGATTCAAAAGTAAAATGAATGGGTTAAAGTTACAGATACTGCATTGTGTGTGTAAACAGCTAGCGAGGGTCTGTCTGTGGACCGTGTGTGGCAGGAGAGGCAGTTAGCTACAACGCTAATGCACAAAGTTCCTTTGCAAAACTTATAAAGTCTACATACCTCTGCTTTGGGCCCGTTTTTATTCTTCTTCCTTCCTTCGCTTTCGGAATGCTGATCCCGATGGCTTAGGTGTTCTTTTCCTCGTAAAATATCAAACGTTTAAACGCAATGACAACAGGATGTCCTTCTACAGTGCCACCCACACACGTAACTATGGCAACCTTAACGGTCAAATGCATCGGAGCGGTGGCTCAAGCGGGAGCTCGAAATGCAGCCAGATCATTTGAATTTAAATATTGATGTTTTAATTTCATGTCATTTCAAAGGGGAATTTTGAGTATGCAGAGAGTGCATTTCATATTACAAACATGAATTTAATAAACTTTTTTTCATTTCTTTTTTTTTCTTTTTTTTTTTTTTTTTGAAATTTTGCGCCCTATCCATCAGACGGCGCCCCAGGCGGCCGCCTGTGTCGCCTGTCGACAAAGCCGGCCTGGTCAGCTCCGTTTGGACAGGGGAGGGAGGTAGTTGGGTTTAGAAAGCACAGTGACTCCTGGAAACGATTCAACGGCCTCCACCGGTCGTAGTCCCGCCAAGGCTGGGAGACAGAGGACAGAGGAGACAGAGTTGCCATGGCGACAGAAGCATTCCACATTTCTTCTGAGGGGGAGTATTCACTACAGTCTCACAGGCTCAAGGGCACCAGATTCTGATAAGAACTTGTTTTGGGGCCAGACAGAGATAATTTCCTCTTCCCTCAACCCCTCTAAATCCAATAATGGCGTAAATTAGTCTATCCCAATCCATGCTGACCCGTCAACTTTCTCCTTGATCGAATCCACCTTCTGTGCCAGAGTCTGAATCTCAGCCAGAGTTCCAAGCTTACGACTCATCTTGGCTATGAGTCTGTGCATTCACAGCGCGGTGTAATCCATCCCTGAGCACCGGGATTGAGCCAATATTCCTCGACAGCTCATTAATTTTCCGGTAAGCCAGGTAACCACTCAGGCCAAAAAGCAAGAAACCTGACACCATCACCACAAATATCTAGACGTCTTCAGAATCCTCTACAGACAGTTGAGAGAGGCAGATCAGGCTCCACTGTTTCCAGGAGTCCATGATATACCCAGCTGCCTCTGTCCCAGAGGGGCATCCAGGAGCCCCTTCTCCCGTTCTCATTGTTGAAAAAATTTTGTCAATCGCGTTGAGAGACCAACTGACCAGGTCCATTTTTAATCATTTCCAGTTAACAGAAAAAATGCAGAAGCGCCGTACACCCAAAGACAGACCAAGAGCCTTGGGATAAGGTAGGGAGGAGAGGAGGAAAAAAGTGTCTGTACTCTCCAAGAGCCGGAAGAAGGGAACACACACTTCATGTTAATTCAGAAAGAGTCAAGAATATAGTTAAAACCTTATTTTAATTCTCTTTTCTAAACTAAATGATTGTACTTGACAGAGTACTGTATGAATGAAATGGTGGTTATGCAGATAACAGATGATGAATGGGACGATGGAATGGAAGCTAGATGTTTTAGCAAAACCTCTCTTAAGTATCTGAGAGAAGTTGTGAAGTCTGGGTTGTAAAATCAGTTTGGCTGTGTGGTTTGATAAGCTAAATTTTATTTAGTGTAAAACCATTCGATGCCAGTGTGCAGAGTCTACGATACCCTTGTGTGTCTGTTGCTCCCGGCGGTCCGGAGGAAAGGCAGCCCGAGTGGTGAGTTCACCGGACGTCGAGACTACGAGAACCCAAAGAGTCGTAGCTCCCTTTGAATTTAGCTTTCACCGGCCATGAGATGCAACCAGGGTCTGCAGGTTAGATGTCTGTCTGAGGTGTTGGGTGGCCCTTAAAAGAGCTGTTGTGTCTGCTATCACTCGCAAGTGTTGCAGAGAGGCTTTGACCTTGGGGTCAAAAGAATGGATGGCATCAAAATGCTTGTTCACCCAATTGGCCTTATCAAGTGAACGTCAAAGACTAACTAGATCAGGACGTGATTCCTGTTTTTATCAACTTCATTGTTTATAAACTTAAAATCAGAATTTGACACGTTTAACAGGCATCACCAAAATACCTCAGAAAGTCACGCCTTCCCTCAGATCCTCAGAGAGGTTAACTCAGAATGTTTTTACTCATTTATGTGAAGTGAATGTTAAACCCTTAATATCTCATGATGTGTGAGTATACTGATAGATGAACTTGTTAAATCAACAAACACTGATCTGGCGTAGTTTAAGATCTGAAATGAATCATTGCAGAAAAAACATTCATTTATCACATCATTGATTAATGCACACATTGTTCAAACACTTTGGGATTTAACAAGAGATGATTATATGACACTTTTGCAATTATCAAGTTTTAAAAAGTCATGTGTGATTCAAGGAAGATGAATTTCATTCAGAGTGAAAGTAGAAAGTCTCGTCTCCCGCATGACTTTTGTTCCAGCCACGATAATGTAGCTGGGAATTATTATGTCTCCTTTATCCAGTGACAAGGCCTTGTGCAGTGCTTTCATGTTTGGAGGCCAGGCAGATGGGATGTTTGTTTCTGCAAAAGAAAAAGTTGATTTCTGGTCATTTTGATAAATGCTTGTGACCTTTGGGTACTCTACAACCTTTATAATACTCTGCATTCCAAAATTCAAATAAATTAGTGTTTTTGTTGGTTTGCTGCTGAGATAAAGTTAAAATCAATATCCATAATAACACCTGTATGATGTAAGCTAAATACAAAAGAAGCCAATTATAGTGGGCATGTTACACAAATGGTGTTGCCTAGAAATGCTCATCTGGTGTTGACTTGTTGGTATGGGGGCCCAAAGCAAAACTTGCTTAGGGCCCCACAAAGGCTTGGGCCGGCCCTACAAACACCCTGATGTGTTCAGCGCTTTGTGTTCCTTTGTGCCATTTGTAAAACAGGTGTTATGTTGATATGTGCTCCCCCTTCGAGACCTGTTTCTTTTGCACCCAGCTGGAAGTGGAGAAAACCCAATGACAAAAAATAACCCCCACCCTAACTTTAACCACCCTGTCACCAAAAATGCATGTTTTGCATGTGAATGAATGAATGAATGAAGAATGAATGAATGACATTTTATTTACGTGTCATGCACAACATGTGCCCAGCCCTACAGGCTTATAAGACACTATTAACAAACAATAAATCAATAGATGGCCACACGTTTACAAAACAACAATTTAAGCGACAGGATAAAGTGCAGACTGTCTACATACCTACGCTCGTTCTATAAATTTAGCCAGGACAAAAGTTCCTTTATTAAAAAGCCAACTTAACATTTCACCTTCTGATAACCAGAACAAATCTGGATTTTTATGCTGGATCTTTTCAAACATGAACCTTCTCAAATCATTGTATAACAGACAGTGAAACAAAAAATGAAATTCACTTGGCTTTGGCACTTTGCTAACTTTATTCTCCTTACAGGACTGGGTGAAACCGAGTACTATTATCAGAAAGATTAATGCTAAAAACATACTGTATATACTATACAGTGGGTGCAGCAAGTATTCAGACCCCGTCAATTACTGACTCTGTTACATTGCAGCCATTTGCTAAAATCAATTAAATAATTTTTTCCTCATTAATGTACACACAGAACCCCATATTGACAGAAAACCACCATGCTTCATTGTGGGGACTGCATTGGGCAAGTGATGAGCAGTGCCCGGTTTTCTCCACACATACCGCTTAGAATTGTAACGATTCATTAGTTACATCTTAAGTAAAGACCCATAAAATGTGAGATTCCATAGGAAATATGAAATCAATTTGGTGGATCTTTGAATATTACTTTAACCAGAAGATCGGAACTTTTTATTGCAGGGATTAGATAACACTTTGTATTAGCCCAGAGACAAGAGAGAGAGAGAGAGTCAAGTTTTAAAGTTTAAGAAGATTTATTTCTAAATAATTTAAGCAAGACTAACTTTAAACACTATGTGTATGATGTAACTAAGGTGGAGTGAGACTGAGGATGGTGTGTGTGTGAAATATGTTCAGAACCAGCAAATTCAGAGAGAGTATTAGTTCTGAGTGAGAGTGAAAGGGTGTTCCGTTCTTAAGCTTTGGTTTGGAGATTATAACACACATTGAGACGCCATCTGTCAGTCCACGTACCCCAACGGAAGTCCCCGTTTAGATCCGGAATGTCGGGGGTCCAGCTTGGACCCTCTTGGAACCGACACCTGTAGATATGCAGCGGTTGCCGACCCTTCCAGTCATGAGTTACTCCCAGGTGCCGACAGTTTACTGGCATCAGCGAGACCCTGAAGGGGTCGTGATGGTTCAGCTTTTATTCTGAAAGAACCGTTGCAGCAGGTGGAACATGTAACAGATTTAAACCAGCTTGTCGTTAGGTTATTTTGGCTTCAAGAGGAAAGTTATGGACTGGCCACTCCGATAACTTCTTTAGAACGCTTTGAACTGAAGTTAAGATGACGTGGGGCATAGTTTTATAATTTGGATGTTTTGATTTACTGTCGAATCAGAATTTGACAACAAAAGGGGATTATACAAGCACCAAGAAAACCACGCCTTGCGTCAGATCTGGAAGGTTCTGATTGGATCAGGAAAAGGAAATGTGTCATGTGACTTTAGCATTACGTGTGATCAGTCTAGTGTTAATATTTAAAGTTATATTACTTATTAAAATACCCTTATAGGATTATAATATCAAGTAATTAATATTCTTATTTCACAGATTGATTGAACATTGGCTTCACATGATTATTTGGACTAACAAAGTTATTTGATTATTATTTAAAGAGAAGAGTTCTTCGTCTTCTTTCTTCTTTCTTGTGCTGTCCGAGGAAGCAACAGTTTAGATAAGAGCACCAAGCATGAGTGGCCTTGGCCCATATCTTGTAGATTAGGCTTGTGTCAGAAACTTATGGTTTTGCTTGGGCAGAGCAAATAGAGCAGGGCCTTTTAGGTCAAAGATGGACAATTCATCACGCTACATATCCTCCCTTTTCAAGGGCATGGTGGTCCATCAGAGACCACCTGGCATTGAACAACAGACGCCTGGAGGGTCTCCGTCGAGAATCCAAGATGTTATTTCCCAGGCAGAGGCCAAAAGTATATAATTTCCTTTGGGAGAGGGTAAATCCTTTGAAGGCGTTTGATTAAAAGTCAGCAAATCATGAATATATCCTCAGGAAGGGAATAATTTGAAGCAGGAGCAAAACACCGTATGTCCACGGGCAGAGAATAATTCCAAAGCAGTAATTTGATCTTTGTAATTACACTTAGCGTAATCCAGTAGCAGGAAGACAAGCAGCAAACAGGTCAGGTCCCAGCGAGCAAAGTATCCCAGCAGCCATGGCCGGAACCAACGGACGTCCAGGTCCAACGAGCCGGAACCCCACGCAGTATAATCTGATGAGGAACCATAGGCCAACCCAGGAATCGAGGATCATCAGCGAAATTCAGTAGAAGAGAGAAAGCACAACACAGGGCACTTCATTGTAGACACAACAAGATGGCATCTGATGCAAGTCAATAAAGAAAAAGAAACCTGGCACTATGTGTACCTGTATGTACTATGTGAACGTTAACAGAGTTCAAGTGAAGAAATGAATGCAATACACTACATGTACTGGAAAAAGTGGTGTAAAAGAACTAATTAACAAAACCCTATACTATATGTACGGGAAAAATCACGATACAGAATGAAGGCCAAAAGTTCTATCTTGGTCTCATCAGACCAGAGAATCTTATCTCTCACCATCTCGGGCTCCTTCAGGTGTCTTTTAGCAAACTCCATGTGGGTTTTCATGTGTCTTGCACTGATGAGAGCTTCTGATGGGCCCTGACTGGTGGAGGGTGGCAGTGATGGTTGACTTTCAACAACTTTCTCCCATCTCCTGACTACATCTCTGGAGCTCAGCCACAGTGATCTTTGGGTTCTTCTTTACCTTTCTCACCAAGGCTCTTCTTCCACGGTAGCTCAGTTTGGCCAGACGGTCTGCTCTAGGAAGGATTCTGGTCATCCCAAATGTCTTCCATTTATGGAGAATGGAGGCCATTGTGCTCTCAGGAACTTTAAGTGCAGCAGAGATTTTTTGTGACCTTGACCAGATCTGTGCCTTATGCCACAATTCTGTCTCTGAGCTCTTCAGGCAGTTCACAGTATGTGAGGCTGCACAACTTAACATCTGAGGTGGTTGTGTGCAGTGCTTAAAGGGATATTCCACCTCAGGAGCCGATTGAGACTTGGGACTATATTACGACAAAGCTCCGCTGTAACCCGCCGCTGCATGGCACATGGATATAACTCAGCAGTTGAAAACGCAAGAGCCGCCCGGCTTCTTTAAACAAAGACACACGTGCTATCTGCACATTATTTCTTTCCCTAGTTAGTTGTAGAGGCTTAAAACAGGAAAAAGCCTGTTACTTGTGTAAAAAAGGGACGTGAAAACAAGCCAAAGACACACAACACCCAGATATTTGACATTATTCCCACAGATGTGAAACAGAGAAGAGCGTGGTTTGATGCCTCGGGACTTCCAGAAACACCCGTTTTGGAAAATAAAAGATATTTGGTTTGCGAGGAACATTTAAAAAAGAGGACTACTTTGAATAAATGCAGCATTCGACCCAGACGATGGTGCAGCGGCTGAAAAAGATGCCAGTTCCATCCTTATTTTGTAAACAACCAAAAGTAAGTACACAATTACTATCTGTAAGTGGTCTTTTATTTAATCTAGTTTCTTCAGTGTTGCCATAAGCGTGGTGTGTGTCTGACATTGTCACTTCCCAATTTATTCCATTTTGTGAATATTGTGAACCACCTTCAACATAAAGATAAATAAACAGACACTCTTCTTCCTCCACATTCACACTGCCAGCTGGTATTAACTTTCGCCGTCTCGTACACTTCACGTTCAGTGTGCTCATCGTTCTCTTGTCTGTCTATATCTAGTGCATGCTGCTCATCCTCGGTAAACTCTGGCTGGAACAGGTAGGGTCTTGTAATGTATAAATCAAAAAGTCATCATCTGCGTCTGTCATGCACTCTTCTATTTTTACTGAAGCTTACTGCTGATTGGATAGTAGCTATGTGAGTGTGTTTGTTTACAGAAGCCGCGCGTCTCTTGTGTTTTCGACCACTGAGTTATATCCATGCGTCGGGCAGCGGCGGCTTACAGCAGTGCTTTGTCGTAATATAGTGCCAAGCCTAAATCTGCTCCTGCAAATCCTTTGTGTTATTTCTTACTTTTTATTTGCAGTCGACATGATTATTGAGCTCAATGAGAATAATTGGTATCATTATTGAGTAATTTGCAACCAAAATGCTACTAGTTCCCATTCACTTTCATTGTTTATGCTAGGCAAAGGCAGACAAACGGCTGCCAGATCAGGGGAATTACTGCGCTGGTTACAAAATGCTTTTTTTCTCACTAATCTAACTCTGGGGAATGTGGTAATGGACAAAATGTCACTTTGAGGTGGAATATCCCTTTAAGTTCCACAGTGTACAGTGCTCTCACCTTTTCTCTTCACCTTCTACGCCTCGGACTTCACCTTCAACATCAACAGCTGTCACCTCCAGAGGTTCTCTGACCTGTATGACCTGGAGTACATGTCAGTGATCGTGGACTTTGTGGACTGGTGTGAGTGTAACTACCTTCACTTGAACATCAGTAAAACAAAGCAAATGGTGATTTCCTTCCAGAGAATCATTCCTCATCACTCACCAGTGAACATCCAGGGAGCAGACATTGAGGTGGTGGATAACGTTAAGTGCCTGGCTGTTCACCTCAACAGCAAACTGAACTGGTCCAACAACACAGATGTTCTATAAGAAGGACCAAAGCCACCTCCACCTCCTGAGGAGGCTGAGGTCCTTCAGAGTTAATTCCCATCTGCTAAAATCCTTTTATCACTCAGTGGTTGGCTCTGTTATCCACTCTGCTGTGGTCTGTTGGGGTGCAGGCAGCTCTGACCGAGACAGCAAGAGACTGAAAAAGTTAGTCCCATAAGCTAGCTCAGTTCTGTTCTGCCCACAGGATTCAGTTGAGGAGATGTGTGAAAGGAGGATGTTGGTGAAGATGAGCTCCATCTTTAAAAAAAACCTCTCACCCACAGTGTTCCACTGTGGAGACCATGGACAGCTCCTTCAGAAGCAGACGGAGGTATCATAGATGTAAAACAGAATGCTACTGTAGGTCATTCATCCCCTCTGCAGTAAGAGTGTCTAATTCCTCAGTTAAACTGGTACTGGCATTAACCTGATGCACAGTAGCATCAAAGCAATACACAGTATGTGTTCAACACTTGTGCAATAACGGATTCACATCTGTGTCTCTTACAGTATGCTGCATGGTTCATTTTTATTTGTGTTTTTTAGTGGTGGAAGGTTACAATATTAGCTTACTGCCTATGTGTGTGTACATGTACCTTGTTCTTATTTTGCTTCAAATTATTCTGTAAGTGTTGGTGCTGCTGTAACAAGTGAACTACCCCACTGTGGGATCAGTTAATTCTATTCTATTCTATTCTATTCTATTCTATTCTATTCTATTATATTCCTTTGACCTCATGGTTCTCATTTGCTCTGACATGTGAGCTACAGGTCTTATATAGACAGGTGTGTGGCTTTCCTAATCAAGTCCAATCAGTATAATCAAACACAACTGGACGCCAATGAAGGTGTAGGACCATCTCAACGATGATCAGAAGAAATGGAAAGCAACTGAGTTAAATATATGTGTGTCACAGCAAAGGGGCTGACTACTTAGTGATATTTCAGTTTGTCTCTTTTAATAATTTTTCATATTTCTAAAATCCTGTGTTTTTCTGTCAGTATGGGGTGTTGTGTGAGGAAAAAGAATGAATTTAATTAATTCTAGCAAATAGCTGCAATATGACACAGGGTGAAAAGTGATGGGGGTCTGAATAATTTCCTTACCCATAAATGCATTATTAAAAGCCATTCTACTAACATATTCTCCTCACTGTCAACTGCTGAAGAGACATCATCACGGTGAGATGCTGGAACTAGGGGGAGCCACCCCTGCTGAACACGTATGTGATATCCAGGAGTCGAAGCCCTCAACTGACTCACCTAAGGGGAGCCCAAAAATGATCCAAATGCCCCCGCCCCTCATTTCATGGTGGTGATTGGATGAACAATCCTCGCCCACCCCGACACCCCGCTGTCAGAGAGTTTAATGGATGTGATCTAAAAGATGACTCACCCTCTGCACACAGAGATTTAACGGATGTAATAGAGCGGGCGACCCTCCTTTGGAAAGTGCTACCCTTCCACAAACCCCACTGAAAATGTGAAAGAACATGCTTGATATTGCCTTGGCAACATGTTTATTTATTTGCTGATTTTTCCTTTGCCCTGACAAATGTCTTCATGCCAGAGATCATTGTATAAGTCCAAGCACAATGCCAACACCCTGCAGATGACAAGGTTTCACCTGAAGCAATACCCAACCTCTGATGTAATCTACCCGGTCTCACGCTGCAGCATGAAAGTGCCCCTGCAGCTCGAAAAGTCCTCACATGGTAAAACTCTGTTGCTGTTTAGAGGCATGGTGTAAATTATGTTTTATGGGGTTAGGGTCACCTTATTTTTGAGTTAGTGTCTCCTGCTTTACAAAAAGAGGTTTTTTTGTCCAATCTGAAACATCTCTGTCTGCCTGTCATGCACACACACACACACACACACACACACACACACACACACACACACACACACACACACACACACACACACACACACACACACACACACACATAAAAACACGATCCTTCAGGGCACCTTCACCTCTTGTTTGAAGAATGTTTGTCTCACTCAGCCATCATCGTGGGGGGAATTGTTTGTGCATGTGCGAGCGTTCAGGCTCAGCAGACACCGTTTTAAAATACCTGTCTGTGCTGAGACGATATGTCATGTTTCAGCAGGAGGAGGAGACAGTAAACAGTGAGTACACAGAAAGAACAAAATAATTTGTTTGGAGATCCTATGGAAAGGTTTTCCTGCACATGCAGTTTTCCATCAACAATAATAATTGAGAATGTGCGTTCTCTTTTTAAGTAAAATAACTAATATATCTCTGAAGAAAAAGTGTTAACTTTTATACATAAGTACTGGAAAACCCTGTTCTATTCAGTTACATTAAGTCATATTGAGCTTTTGGTATCGACTAGAGTTGGCAATTTATGGTGGAAAGTTTGTTTCAGGTAAACAATAAATATCCATGAATAAGTTAAAATAGAGGAATTCAAATTTCATGATCTCAAAACAAATTACTTCAGCATGAGCAAGATGTGTCTCCTGTCTCTGGAGGAGGAAAGATGATGGTGAAGTGATTTGTGGGATGATGAATGTGTGAACACTTTTGTTGCTTCCTGAGGGCCAAGAAATCTGCAATCTGCATTTTTAAAACACTCAGGTTTGTCTTTTGCTCTGAAAGATGTGATGAAATAAACTTTTGCCAAATTGGGGAAAAATGGTTTTTAGTAAGGTGAAAGTTCAAAGAAATAATGCTGCAAGTGCTTAAAATCAGAGTGGTTGAGTGAGCCAAAACAAAGTCAGGACCGATGAGCCAGGTTTTATCATGAATGCTAATTTCCACCTGCAGTGGGTTTTGAATAATCTAGGAACATGTGTCAGACACAAGGGGACAGATGCGGCCCGCAGAGCATTTTTATGTGGCCCGCGAGATAAATATCAAAATATATTAAAACTGGCCTGCTGGCCGATTTTACCGCAAAGACTTCAACTCCCATGATGCTTTGCGGTGTTAGCGCAGAGCCGAAGCGCCCCCTCCTTTGTCTCGGACAAACTAAACACTCCTCTCACTCAGCGCCGAGTTCACTCAGCTATTTTCTGACATTGAAGCCCAGAAACGGAGATTCTAGCCGCTCAGTAATGTGTTCACGACTGAAAGAGAAAGTTTTCCAACTAATGTCCAGACAGAGCCGATATAACTCCAGCGAGCAGCGACACGCTCAAACCAGCATGACTCTGTGGCTGCTGTCGTTGTGTTTCCTCCCCGACACACAACAACATGGTCAAGCTGCTCAGACATGTTCATCAGCACAAACCTATGTGAGCACCTGTTGTCATCTAATGTTGTCATTATTATGATGAAGATGAACAAAACAACAGGAGTCTCCTCCTCCGCTCAGATCAACCCCATGATGCAGGTATCTGGCTGGAACAGGTGAGCATCACAGTAAACCAGTGGAGCAAACTGAGCTTTAAAAATGCTGGTTTTGTGCTCTTTTTCTGCTCCAAAATATGAAAGTTAACAGGTGAGATGTTGCATTTTCATTTAAGATAAAATGATATTTTTATTTTGTTGTTGGCCCGTGAGAAAAGATTTAACCTACAGTAAACAGGAAGTGGAAAGGCTGCAGATAGATGAATAGAATAGAAAATCCCTTTATTGTTCCTCAGTGGGGAAAGCTAGACGTCACAGCAGCGATGACACTTATTACAGGAGAAAAAAAGGAGAATAAAAAATAAGAAAAATGAAAAAACAAGAGAACATAAATCCTGAATAGATTTAAAAATGCTGAATATACCACAAGTAATGAATACTACTGATGCCTTTTATTTAAAACTGACTTGCTCGTGTGTAATTTGGTTATTCCACATTCAGTGTTAATGCAGAAATAAGTTTGTTTCCAAATTAAAAGGTTCAAAATTGCATATTTGTTGATAAAGAAAATGTGCAAATTTGCCATCACTTTTTCAAAAAATATTAAGTTTGGCCCGCGGCTTCGTCCCAGATATTCATTTCGGCCCTGTGTGAGTTTGAGTTTGACACCCCTGATCTAGGAACATGGTTTTGCAGATACCGTAAATCCTCTAATATTAGCCTGTATTTAATTAACTGCCGGGTATCATATTTTGGCCGGTGTCGGAGTCGGCGGAGGTGAATAATGGCCGGTTTTTTATTGTGGCCGGGTGGAATGTGGTAACAAGCAAGTACGGTGGGCGGTTGTGTCATCCATCTCACTTTTGATTTGCCAGTGATAGACCGCGAGGGTAACTTTAACCGTGCGGAGGCGAAGAGGAGGCGAAAATTTGATATCAAGTTCAAAGAGAACGTGCTGATTATGCTGAAGAACACTCTGGGGAGCAGTAGCAGGGGTTGTATGAACTAGTCGCCTTCACTATAGTGACTTTTTATGCCTGTCGTCGACTAGTCGCTGTCACGTGATAATGACCGGCAAGATGCAGTCCACGGAAAAGACAGCTGATGCGCCCCGATCCACAGCAGCGAAACGCATCAGGCACAAATAAAAGAATAAAAGACAGAAAACATAAAAGGAAATGAGCCGACATGAACGATCGCGTGTTAAATTACTTTTTGAGGTGGCGACACCTGATTTGATAACGTTACTGTGGCCATGCTCAGGACGCAGATGTCTGGAGTGTGACAACAATCAGAGCTTTGCATGCGCAAGCTGGTTAAGGTTAGGATGGGGGTGAGGGGAATGTTAAATTGCAAGAGGGTAAACGTCACAATTTGGTTAAATGTCCGTTTTCCGGCGGGTGTCAGTACCGACGCTCTGGCACAGAGCGTTGCCTCCCGGAACACCGGCAAGCAGCGCGCACTCCGCTGTTTTTGCGGTTGGTAGATCTTTTAGAACTGCAGTTCAAAGGTAACTCATAAGGTGAATATATATGAAACCAGGTAGCAGCTTTTCTTTAAGACTGAGAGGAGATGCAGGAAGATAATAAACAGGCAGGACAGAAAAATTGTCAAATAAAAAGTTAGTTTTTGTACCTGGTGGTTGCAACAAACAGACACCACTGAAGGTAATCAGAAGTGAGGAACAGAAAATGAAATAATTATTTTAATGTTTAGAGCAGCAGGAACTCCGAGAGGCTGCAGGCGCATCAGTGAGTTTGCCAGGGGAGGGGGGAGAGGGCTGAAGCAGAAACTATCGTTGTTAAAAGAAATGTGTTTAACTTTGAAATTGTGGGCGCAATTTTAATTGTCAAAAACTCCAGCGAACCATTAGTTCATTTTGCTCAAATAGAAATAGAGGCCTGCCTCTAATTCTGGCCCTCCTTCCAATAAAGGCCTGGAGCTTGATGAGCTTGAGTCAAATAGAGACCCAGGCCTGTATTAGAGGATTTACGGTATATTTCTGGCATCTTTAACCCCTTAATGGTTAATGTATATTAACTATTAATTGTTTGAATGCTGTAAAACATTCAAATTATTGTTTTCCTGTTTCTCTTTATAGTTTATTATTCTGCTTCCGTACATTTTTTGGCATTAAACTACTTCCAAAATTCTTCAACTATTTGCACAATTTTGGTATCAAAACATTCCGCTCGTTCAGCTTATGCCGGCATTGACTTTTGGTATTAAAATATTTTATACTTTTTGAGATATTCAGCGTTTTCTGTGATTTTTGGTCCCATTGAAATGAATTAATTTTCAGCTAAATCCTATCACTTTTTTGAACTCTTACACTTATAGTTTAACTTTAACCTAGAGACTTCATTCAAGTTTCAACAAAATCACAAGACTTTCAGCTATTACTGGTTAAAAAGCCTTTTTGATATCTATTACGTTTTTTCTAAAATCACAGGTAGAATTTGAGGTATGGCTTGAGATTTTAGAAAAAAACACAAAAATTATAATGAGCAGAGATAGGAGCAATGACCCTCCTTTGCTCCATTCCTGGCTTTGTCCTGAGAAAACCGTAAGTCCGATTGAAATAAGACGCATGCTGGCTTGCAGCTAGCGGATATACCTTCGTTTTGAGCTATAATTCATGAATGTACTCTAAACATTGTGGCTGGGTTTTTTTTTTTCATTTCTTTGGAACATTCAAAATTAAAAAAATGTTTCTCACCACTCTAACCTGAAAATTCCACACTATTAACTTTGAACTTCACATTTTCTGGAAACAACTCTTTGCAACACCCAGACCGTTTGGAGTACCGAAACAAATTATATCTCAGAAAGTAGGAATTTTTGTCAGCTTTTCAGAATGGGTTTCATTTTGTCCTTAAGTGTTATATTTCATTCTCTTCAAACCTTAGAATGAGGAGAGACCCTGATTCTGTCTCACTGAAACCCATGTTAAAGGAACAGAGATTTTCTCCTCCAATCGGCTTCAGACAGCTAAAATTTTCTTGTCATAGCTTCTATACAATTCATGGTAGGCACACAAAAATTTACACAAATGTCCACAAAAGCCTTCTGTCACTCATGCTTTTTGAATTTTTCCAAAAGGTGCAGCAGTTTTTGAATGGCGATGAGTCGTTTCAGAGGTCTGAAATGACATCTGAGCAGCTGAGCACTGTTAAATGCATCATTTATAAATAGCTGATTATTTAAAACTGTTTTTTTATCAATAAAATTAAAACATTGAATAATACCAGGGAGGAGAGAAAAAAAGAAAATACATCTTATCAAAGAATTAAGGATGATATCATGCAAATGAAAGATTGTGAGTTTAAGTTTATGGAGGTATCAGAGGATTACATTAAAAAATTAATCTTAAATAGTAAAGATAAACCCCCTGGAATGGATGATATTGATATAAGATTGCTAAAATTGGTGGCAGATTTTATTTTACTGCCAGTTTCACATATTATTAACATAAGTTTTAATCAAAGTATTTTTCCAGCCCAATGGAAAAAGGCTAAAGTAATTCCATTAATCAAAAATAACCGAGAACCACTGTCTGGTAAAAATAGTCGGCCAATAAGTTTGCTACCAGCATTAAGCAAACTTTTGGAAAGAGTAGCATATGAACAAATACAAGAATATTTTATAACAAATAAATTAAACACAATTTATCAACATGCATATAAGGCGGGTCACTCCACTACTACTGCACTTGCTCAGATTACTGATCATTGGTTAGAAGAAATAGATGATAAAAAGTTAGTTGGTACTATATTTTTAGATTTGAGTGCAGCTTTTGATGTGATTGATCATAAAATCTTATTAAAAAAATTAGAACGTTATAAATTTCAGTCGTCCGCCATTAAGTGGACAGAAAGTTATTTAACGAATCGCAAATTCAACTTCTATTTTAATGGCAGTTATTCTGAAACGGGTCAGTTAGATTGTGGAGTGCCACAGGGCAGTTGTTTGGGCCCTCTTTTGTTTTCTATTTTTATTAATGACTTACCTTTGATTTTAAAACATGCAACCATGGCTATATATGCAGATGACACTACATTATTTGCATCAGCACAAACAGAAGGCCAATTAAATTATATTTTTAAAAAGGAGTTGGATTTAGTTACACAATGGTTTAGAATGAACAAACTAGAAATCAATGCAGAAAAAACTAAATGCATGATAGTGGGGAATACATACACTACAGATGACACCTAGACTGCATTTGAAGCTAGGTAACATAGAGATAGAGCAGGTAGAAGAAGCAAGATTGTTGGGGGTAATTGTGGATTCTAGATTGTCATGGACTAGTCACATAAATCATGTCTTGCTGAAACTTGGAAGAAGTATGGGCACAATCAAATAATGTTGTAAATTTATTCCTCGTTTGCAGATAAAAACTTTTGTTCAAACATTAGTACTGTCTCATTTAGATTATGCATCAGTTATTTGGTCTAATACAAGTGAAATGAATTTAAATAAGTTACAAGTGGCACAAAATAAAGCTGCACGAATTGTTCTGGGTTGTAATTATAGAACAAATGTTAGTATGATGCACGATAGGTTGGCCTGGTTAACAGTGAAATGTAGATTAAAGTATTCACTGATCACATTTATAAGAAATATAATAACTACAAAAATACCTAAAATAATTTATGACAAATTATCATTTTTTTCAGACAATCATGATTACACGACGAGACAGATAAGTGACATAAGGTGCGCACTACCGCGCTGCAGAACTAATCAAAGGCAAAGAGCAGTTTATTACTGAGCCATGGTTGCATGGAATGCCATACCGAGATTTTTGTTATTAGAGAACAATAGAAGATGTTTTCAAAAGAAGTTAAAGCTTTTTTTGTTTACACAACAGTAAATTTTGCACAGTGAATTGTAAATGTGACTGATATGACAGCTTCTATAATTTTTGTTTGTTATGGATGTGATGTGATATGATTTTTCATTCTTGAATATTTATTGCTCTGTGTAAACCCTCCGTTTTCACCTATTTAGATTTTTCATGAACTCTGAAGTGTGTGGTAACTTATTGGTATATCATTATAGCAATTGAGCTGGTATGATTATAATGAGCTCCTGGAGTTTGTTGTTGTTGGGTGTGTGTGTGGGGGGGATGGGGATGGGGATGGGGGTGTTTTGTAAAATATTTGAAATGAAATTGAAAGAGACCTCAGGAAGAATAGCTCCACACTATGGTGTGAGCTAATGAGGTTCTCAATAAATAAATAAATAAATAAATTTATGAAATCTTGAAACAAAAATTTCCACCAACACATCTTTTATAGTACACTAATGATTTTCTCAAATTTAGTAGGTTTCTTTGTCTTCAGTTTTGCTGTACGTTTTACGATTTTGGTGCTACAAACCTCACAAGAACTGTGCCAGCTTTCCTCCATTTTAGAGAAGGCTTGTGTGGCTCACAAACAGCTGGAATATTCTCCTCATATCTTCTAGAAGATTCACGGTAGGCACACACAACTTCAAACAGATAACCACCAAAGCCTTCTGCCACTCACGCTCTTTGAATTTTTCAAATCAGAGCTGTACAATTCAAATGGCGACGCATTCTTTCAGAGCAGCAAGCTGAAATCTGAGTGAGCGTACGAGAGTAACCACATACAGCTCACTCGTTAACTGTTGATGTAAGAAGTTAAGAGATCAAAGTCTGTCTGTTTGTGTGCTTATCGTTGTTTGTGTGTGTGTGTGTGTGTGTGTGTGTGTGTGTGTGTGTGTGTGTGTGTGTGTGTGTGTGTGTGTGTGTGTGTGTGTGTGTGTGTGTGTGTGTGTGTGTGTGTGTGTGCTTGCGTGTATGTGTCTCTGGGTGTATGTGTGTGTGTGTGCTTGTGTGTGTGTGTGTGTGCTCGTGTGTGTGTGTGTGTGTGTGTCTGTGGGCGTGTGTGTGTGTGTGTAAATGTGTTTAGGTAAGCTTGTTCTCTCTCTCTCTCTCTCTCTCTCTCTCTCTCTCTCTCTCTCTCTCTCTCTCTCTCTCTCTCTCTCTCTCTGCAGCTTTTCCCATTTATTTCAATACAGCTTCAGGACTCCACTATTAAAGAAAAGGCAGGAAAACAGTGCTGCTCTCTGACTGGCTGAGAGTGTTCAACCATCTTCTGCCCAAACAGGACTAAGCACCCTCACATATGATACATCAAATCGACCGGCTTGGTCTCCAGAATCTTGTATTAATTTTTAAATGTGTTATCAGTTACCATGGCAACAGGCTTAGCGACAACTTTTTGTCAACATTTAGAAACTACTGTATCAACATACTTTAAAATACAAACATTAGTTAAACTGTAAAAAGATCATGGGACATTGGATGTCACCATATTGAGGCAGATTCCTGTCATCTGTTACCAGTGCAACACAGATGCATAAGGATTACCCCAAACAAGTCTCATCGAAATGAATGTAAAAAGCCTAATACTGAGCCAGTAGCATACTGCTGTTTTTGATCTTTCTGACCTCTCTGTATGTAAAACTAGAAATGTAACTTACATTTTATTTACCGTCAGAAGGCGGGAAACCGCCCAACCCCATCCCAGCTCTCTGATTGGCTGAGAGAGTTCAAACATCTTCTTGTCATGGTTTGGGGCAGGAGTCTAACCCAAGACATGCAGAATCACAACACCAAACACAGATTGAAGGTAAAATAAAATAGTCTTATTAAAAGGGGAACTGAGGGTGCGCTGGGAATCCAGCGGATCAGAAGTAACGGCAACCAGGATCTGGAGAGAGAGTGAACCAGAGGTGAGTCCAGGGTAAAATGGTTGAGGCAGGAACGCTGTGAGTAGACTTACGGGTAATGACCAGGAGTGAGGACGGAGGGGAGGCTGAGAGCCGGGGCGGATCCAGAGGGGAGTTGTTCTGAGCTGGAGAGGGAGCGCAGGGTTGAGAGTGAGAGCGAGTTGGTCTGAAGGAGGACGATGAACGTGACTGACAACGGAAACCAGGAGTCCTATGGAGGTTGGATGATTAAATCCAGGCGAGCAGTGAACCTGAGGTGGGTGAGTACAACAAAACACAAAATCACACTAGGATCAAAAACACTAGAATCAATATTCACTAGAGATGAGTGACCAAGAACAACAGCTGGAAAACTACCAAGTAGTAGTAATCATCCGGCGTTGAGTAGTGTTCACCATCTCTTTAAATAGTCGACCCGCTAATCAGCTAATCAGGTGCAGCTGCCACTCCCTCTCCTGCAACACACTCAGAGATCATTAGGGGTGACAGCAAGTACTCACCCTGGCTCACGACACTTCTGGCTAAATGGAAGTACACACCCACACATATGATACATCAAATTGATCGTCTTGGTCGAATGAATCCATCCTTCCATCTATCCATACATACATCCAATAAACCATCTAACATCCATCCATCCACCATTTTCTCCATCCAACCATTCATCCATCCATTTCACAATCTGAACATATGTTAATCTATCAGTTTCAGATATCAGCAAGTGTTTCTAAAATTTACTGTTCAGCTAACTGTGAAAATGTTACTATTAAACTATTCTTACTCAAGTGCCAGGTGTGTAAACATTTCAACTGTCTAGTTTTAAAAAAATATTCAAATATTTCAGTTTTTTGTTTGCTGTTTAGCATTTATTTTGCCATTCTTCACCTACATTACGAGCTTTATTACACTTTTTGGTGATTTTTGCTTCTAAATCTTTAAATACATTCAGCTCATTTTGACAGTTTAGCTTAGTTTCAGCTTCACTTCAGCTACTCAGCAGCTTCAGCAATCAGTTTCCGATTTCGGCATATGCTGCTAATTTCACAGTTCTGCTAAATATAAAAATTTAACTGTTAAACTAGTCCTACTCAAATAACAAGTGTTTAGACATTTTTGCTGTCCAGATTTTTAAATAAAGTTCAGATTTCAGTTTTCTGCTGTTTAGGATTTTTTTTTGTTCTTAAATTTTTGTGCTTTATTCACTTTTTGGTGCATTTTGCTTCTAAATCTTTCAAAACATTCAGCTCATTTTGACAGTTTTGCTTACTTTCAGCTTCAGTTCAGCTATTAAGCTGATTCAGCTAACAGTTTAAGCTATCCAGCATTCAAACAGCATTCTGCAAGAAATGCAATTTATCTAGTTTAAAATGTATTTTCTTCAACTGAATAATTTAGGGGGGTCTGCTCTGTCCTCTCAGTCCCCAGTGAACCTCTAGACGTTTCTTCCTGTTAAAAGGGAGTTTTCCTCTCCACCGTTGCTACATGCTTGCTTAGTATGAGGATTGCTGTAAAGACTCTGACACTAGTCAGTGACTCGATGTAACCTGCTATAGGTTCCTTATCCAGGAAACTTTTTACTGATTGGCTTAATGAACTGACCTGTATTGGAATGTTTACTTTGTAAAGTGCCTTGAGGCGGCTCTTGTCGTGATTTGGCGCTATATAAATAAACTGAACTGAATTGAATAAATCAGTGTAACATAAGTAATTTACATTTAATTAAGGGCCGTAAGACATTAAAATTTCATATCTAGTATGATATCCATCTTGCGGACACTGGGTTATTTAAATCAGAAGATTGGAACTTTTTAATGCAGGGATTTAGATAACACTTTGTATTAACTGAGATAAAAGAGAAGAGAGAGACCTAAGATGGTTTATTACTAAATAATTTTAAACAATTTAACAATACTAACTTTCTAATGATGGATGTTCTGTTTGAATGAGGTGCGAGATGGTTGGTGTTTGTGAATGAGTATCATTCAGAACCCTCGTAACCGAAGAGACAAGTCTGAGTGGGATGATGTTTTGTTTCTAACTGATCAGAGTAGTTTCATAACCACATGAGACACCATATTGTCACATCTACATACCCTCAGATTGAGACCTCCGTACAGATCCAGATGCCAGGTGCCACGGGCCATCCTCTGGTACTGGAGCCGATGAAACAGTGTCGACAGTACGACAAACTAGTCTTTGGATAGTCTCCAGGTAAAAAGCGGCAGGTGGTTCACAGCGTCAAAAGGGGACCCTCCTTGGGTCAACGAGTTCAGCTTTTATTCTGAAAGGTACTGTTGCTTGGTTCACAAAAACAACAGATTTTTCCCAGCTTGATGGTTCTCAGCTTAAAAAGTGAAGTTCAGATGGCCGGTCCGATACCCCGCTTAGCATGCGGTGAACTCAATGGGATCTTGAGAACTGAACTTAAGATGGCGTTCGAACAGTTTTATTAATCTGGATGTTTTGAATTCTGGTGTCATGAGTCGGGGTGAGTACTCCCGTCGCACATTCCACCTTTGAGTTGTTTTTCAGGAGAGGGAGGCGCCCAGCTGCTTCTGGTTAGCAATCAACGGCACTGGCTTCTTAAGGAGTTGGAGAACACACCTCAACGCGGGATGATTACTACTACTCGGTATATTCCAGCCGTCTAGTGTTGCAGTGACTTTGTACCTCTTGTGTTTTTTTTGGCTTATTATTCGCTGTGGATTTTTGTGTATACATCTTCTTCAGGATTTTTTTGGAACATCTCTGGAGTAGAGCCTTCTCAGGATTCAGTGACTCATCAGGAAACTCACCTTTGCCACATAACAGTCTGGACTCAGCTTCCCGTGTTCTCCATCTCTCCAGTCGCCCCACTCCTCTGCTTCCCACAAGCTCCCTCTCCTGGATTTACTCACCTTGACTCACCCAACTCTCGACCGGCCCCTCCCGATTTTTCCTCATCTCCTTCGCCCAGTAAGTCTTATCTCTGCACCTCCTCAGTTAAGACTTACTTCTCAGGACTCACCTTATTTTGCTCTCCCCCTCCTCAGACGCTGAGTACGGACTTTACTCATCCACTGGAAGCTCCAGTGCGCTTTTGGTTCCTGTCTACTAATAAATACCTTTTTTTGATCTTTATTTGTGAGTGTGTTGATTCTGCATGTCCTGGGTTAAACTCCTTCCCCAGATCATGTCAGAATCATCCCGCCAACCCGCTAACCCAGCAGACTCAACCCTGTCAGATCTTCTTCAGAGAGTGTCTCAACAGGAGCAGACATTACCACTGCTTATGGATCAGCTCAACGCTGCCCACAATCGTTACCAGCAGTTGGAGGCCCTAGTCCGGCAGATCCATGAGCGGGTTACGCAGCCGCTGCCACAGACTACAAGGTCGGAACCTCAAGCAGCCGCTCCTGTTGCTTCCGGACCGGGAGTTCCTGTCCCCACAGAGACTTCTCATTTTCGTCCAGCCATTTCTCCTCCCTCACAGACATTCAGCGGTGAGTTCGAAGAATGCCACAGCTTCCTGCTCCAGTGCCGGCTTGCGTTCGAACGCTCACCTGGAGCCTTTCCCACGGACTCAAGTAAGATTTCTTACGTTATTGGACTGCTACGTGGAAGAGCCCTACGGTGGGCGGAAGCTAAGAGCCATTGTGCTGCCTTTTTAGCAGGACCTTTTGATGAGTTTTTAGCGGACTTTACATTAACTTTTGGACAGACCGAGTCCGTTTCAGATATAGGAAAGAGACTCTGGAACCTGTCGCAGGGCCGACGATCGGTTGCAGACATGTCGGTAGAGTTCCGAACCCTGGCAGCTAGGACTTCGTGGAACGAGGAGGCGTTGATGGCTGCATTCACGGAGGCCCTCAGTGTTCGTGTACGGGATCAGCTGGCGCTGTGCCCCGAACCTCAGTCTCTCGAGGGGCTCATTCGCCTGGCCATCTCCATTGATAAACGTCACCAGGAGCTACGGCGCCCCGCCAGCAGTGCCCGTCCAGCTCCTATTCCTGACCGAAACCTGGGTGGTCTTCGCTCCTTTTCCGAGACCCCCACAGCTGATGAACCTATGCAGATGGGTCGCACTCGCCTTACCCCAGAGGAACGGGAACATCGTTTGAGGTCAGGTCTCTGTTTATATTGCGGGCAGACCGGACACTTTGCCAGAGCCTGTCCTGCTCTGGGAAAAGGGAGAGCCCATCAGTAAAGCCGGGGCTACTGGTGGGCGGAAATTCAGACTCTTTTAGCTCCCGTTGTTCAATTCCATGCACTGTGTGTTTTAATTCTGAACAATTTCAGTTAGAGGCTCTGGTGGACTCTGGTTGTGAGCAATCTATGTTGGATGTCGGTTTGGTAAAGAGGTGGAAAATACCTACCACCCGTTTGTCTTCTCCTCTCACGGTTTCGTCTCTGGATGATCGCAGTTTGTCCACCATCACTCACCAGACCATCCCACTGCAGATAAAGGTGTCAGGTAACCACACAGAACTTCTGGCATTTTTTGTATTTCCCTCTCCCCAGTCTCCAGTGGTTCTTGGCCATTCCTGGTTGAAACACCACAATCCCCAGCTGAACTGGAGAACCAGTCAGATTGAAGGATGGAGTCCTGAGTGTTCTCTAGCCTGCCTTCGCTCAGCTGCACCAACTCTCCAACATTCCACAACCTCTCCTTCTGAGAAGATTGACCTCTCCAACGTTCCTCCGGCCTACCATGACCTCCGACAGGTATTCAGTAAGGACCGTGCTTCTTCTCTTCCCCCACACAGACCTTTTGATTGCTGCATTGAGTTGTTACCCGGAGCCCCACTTCCCTCCAGTCGACTATATCACCTTTCCAAACCTGAGAGGGAGAGCATGGAGAAATACATCCAGGAGTCTCTAGCAACCGGTCTTATCAGGCCGTCCACCTCACCATTGGGGGCAGGGTTCTTCTTTGTTCCAAAGAAGGAGGGGACTCTAAGGCCCTGTATTGATTACAGGGAATTGAACCAAATAACAGTAAAGAACAAATATCCTCTGCCTCTGTTAACCTCCACTTTTGAACCCATTCAGGACGCCACCATTTTTAGCCGCCTGGATCTCAGAAATGCGTACCACTTGGTACGAATCAGACAGGGTGATGAGTGGAAGACGGCATTTAAGACTCCGTTAGGACATTTTGAGTATCTGGTAATGCCTTTCGGCCTAACAAATGCTCCAGCTGTGTTTCAGTCTCTGGTGAACTCTGTTTTAGGAGATATGTTGAATAAGTACGTGACTGTCTACTTGGATGACATTTTGATTTTTTCAAAGACTCTGGAACAACACGTCTTGCATGTGCGTTCTGTGTTGCAACGACTCCTGGAGAATCGGCTTTATGTGAAGGCCGAGAAATGTGTTTTTCATGTCTCTACTGTTAAGTTTTTAGGATTTGTGATCGAAAGTGGAAGACTGAGGGCTGACCCTGAGAAGGTCCAGGCGGTCACAGAGTGGCCTACCCCCTCGTCACGTAAACAGCTTCAGAGATTCCTGGGTTTTGCCAATTTCTACAGAAGATTCATCAGAAATTTCAGTCAGACTGCCATACCTTTAACCAACCTCACATCCACTAACCGCCCTTTTGTTTGGTCCACAGAGGCTGAAGCAGCCTTTCAGAAGCTGAAAAAACTATTCACAAATGCTCCAGTGCTCCATCGCCCAGACCCCCAACTCCAGTTTACACTCGAGGTGGATGCCTCAGACACCGGAGTCGGCGCCGTGTTGTCACAGGTATCACCGCTCGACCATCGCCTTCACCCTTGTGCTTTTTTTTCTCGCCGTCTCACCCCAACAGACAGCCGATATGACGTGGGTGACAGAGAGCTCTTGGCGGTGAAACTCGCCATTGAGGAGTGGAGGCACTGGCTCGAGGGAGCTGAGATTCCCTTCATCATCTGGACTGATCACAAGAATTTGGTCTACCTCAGAGAGGCCAAGAGACTAAACCCACGACAATACAGGTGGTCCCTTTTCTTCTCTCGTTTCAACTTTCAGATTTCATACCGACCCGGATCCAAGAACGTAAAACCGGATGCTCTCTCGAGACAATATGCTTCTGACCAGGAGACTGAGCTCTCCACCATCCTACCCCCGGCGTGTGTTGTGGGAGGTGTGACGTGGGAGATACGTGACCAGGTACTGGAGGCACAGAGAACTGACCCTGATCCAGGTAAGGGACCTCCAGACAGGCTCTGGGTTCCGCAGGCTGTGAGAAGCAAGGTCATTCACTGGGCTCATACTGGCAAATTTTCACTTCACCCCGGAGTAGGACGTACTATTGCACTCATCAGACGCACATTCTGGTGGCCGGCCATGTACCGAGATGTCAAGGATTATGTTTCAGGTTGCCACATCTGTGCTCAGCAGAAGGGTGATCACCGTGCACCTGCTGGACTGTTGAACCCTCTGCCGACCCCCTCTCGACCATGGTCTCATGTGGCTCTGGATTTTGTGTGTGGTTTACCGAATTCTCAGGGATTTAACACCATACTCACCATTGTGGACAGATTCTCCAAAGCATGCCATCTCATTCCTTTGAAAACTCTTCCATCTTCTACTGTTACAGCCAAACTGCTCATCAGACATGTTTTCCGGTTGCATGGTATCCCGGAGGAAATCTTGTCCGATCGTGGTCCCCAGTTCATATCCAGAGTCTGGAGGGAGTTTGCAGAGGCTCTGGGGGCCCGAGTCGCCCTTACCTCTGGACACCATCCCCAGACCAATGGTCAATGTGAGCGTATGAACCAAGAACTCGGTGCTATGTTACGCTGTGTATGTTCTGCTCACCCGTCATCATGGAGTTCGCACCTCCCCTGGATCGAATACGCCCACAATTCTCACGTCTCTACGGCAACAGGTCAGTCACCTTTTGAATCCTCCTTGGGTTATCAACCTTCCCTGTTCCCTCCACAGTCTCCAGCCCTCACCACGGTTCCACAGTTTCTCCGGGGGGCCAAACGGGCCTGGGCCTCCACCCGGGCGGCTTTGGACAGGACGGCGGCCTCCAACAAACGGCTTGCTGATCGCAGGCGGCGTCCTGCCCCGTCCTACGCTCCTGGTCAGGAGGTTTGGCTCTCCTCCAAGGATATCCCCCTGAAGGCGTCCAGCCGCAAACTGTCGCCCAGGTTTCTGGGTCCTTTCAGGATTCTGGACATCCCCACGCCCTCTACTGTCCGGCTGGCCCTGCCTCCCTCTCTCAGGGTTCACCCTGTGTTCCACGTGTCCTTGGTGAAGCCGGTGACCACGAGCCGTCTCTGCCCTACGCCTGCTCCTCCCCCGCCTGCACGGTTCTACAAGGGGGGTCTGGTTTATTCTGTTCGCAGGATTCTGGACTCCCGACCCCGTGGCAGGGGCATCCAGTACCTCGTTGACTGGGAGGGGTACGGCCCGGAGGAGCGTTCCTGGGTTCCACGCTCCTTTATTGAAGATCCGTCCCTCATCCGGGACTTTGAGGTGGCATCTGCCAGGACGCCGGGAGGCGTCCGTTGAGGGGGGGGGTACTGTCATGAGTCGGGGTGAGTACTCCCGTCGCACATTCCACCTTTGAGTTGTTTTTCAGGAGAGGGAGGCGCCCAGCTGCTTCTGGTTAGCAATCAACGGCACTGGCTTCTTAAGGAGTTGGAGAACACACCTCAACGCGGGATGATTACTACTACTCGGTATATTCCAGCCGTCTAGTGTTGCAGTGACTTTGTACCTCTTGTGTTTTTTTTGGCTTATTATTCGCTGTGGATTTTTGTGTATACATCTTCTTCAGGATTTTTTTGGAACATCTCTGGAGTAGAGCCTTCTCAGGATTCAGTGACTCATCAGGAAACTCACCTTTGCCACATAACAGTCTGGACTCAGCTTCCCGTGTTCTCCATCTCTCCAGTCGCCCCACTCCTCTGCTTCCCACAAGCTCCCTCTCCTGGATTTACTCACCTTGACTCACCCAACTCTCGACCGGCCCCTCCCGATTTTTCCTCATCTCCTTCGCCCAGTAAGTCTTATCTCTGCACCTCCTCAGTTAAGACTTACTTCTCAGGACTCACCTTATTTTGCTCTCCCCCTCCTCAGACGCTGAGTACGGACTTTACTCATCCACTGGAAGCTCCAGTGCGCTTTTGGTTCCTGTCTACTAATAAATACCTTTTTTTGATCTTTATTTGTGAGTGTGTTGATTCTGCATGTCCTGGGTTAAACTCCTTCCCCAGATCATGTCATCTGGTCAAATCAAAGCTGGCAGATTTATAAACAGCACAGAGACTATGCCACGCTTCAGACTAGGAAGGTTCTGATTGGATCAGCAACAGCAATGTGTCATGCGGTTGCTTACCTTACGTGTGTCAGTGTGTCTAGTGACTAGATTAAGTCATATTACTTATTCAAACATATTAATCATAACATTGTGATTTCACAGATTGGTCACATTGTATTATTGACTAACAGTTGTTTTGATTAGCTTTAATAAAAATAGAGTTCTTTGATTTAATAAAAGAAAAGAGTCTCTTCATCTTCTGTCTTCATTTTGCTGGAAAGTAAACAGTTTAGAAGCAAATGCATGACCTTGAGGCTGTTTCATGCACCCTGGCGCTGTGTCAAAGGCAACTGTGGGAAGAGGTTAAATAACCTTGGAGGAATAGCTCCTTCATCACGTTACATCACTTTTATAATATTCAGTCAATTTTATTATGCAATTATATAAGAATCCAATAGCAACAGACAAACAAAAATGGCTGTCTCCACCAAGGGGCCATTATGGTCTACATTTTTAAGCCAAAATTGCATTTCCATTCTCATCCACTAGGGTCTGGCAGCAGAAGTGAGTAAATCCTCATTGACTCCCATGTTAAAAATGTCCATTTCACAGCAGAAAAAAACATGTTTACAGCCTGGTTCAAAAACCCATTTTAGGTTTAATAGATCTAGTTTACATTCATGACAACTCTGAGGGGGGTGACTGTTTTTGTACCTCTTCTGTTTAAGTGGAATGAAATGCTTAAAATTCTGAATAATTAATGAGCATCAAAACCTCCTTCAGAGCTAGCTCCGGAGAAAAGCCTCAGCCTGGGCCTCGGCCTCACATTCATGGATGTTCAGCAGTTTCAACGTTGAACTTTAGTTTTGTCTGTGTGTTCGTGTTTGGATGTTAATCATGGAATTATTTGGACACAGAGGGCAAGCTGTGGTTAATGACTGCACTAACAGATCATCCAAGCAGTTTCTGCTTTTTTATATCAGTAAAATTATATTTCTGTACTTTATTTTGCTGGTTGAATGGGGAGGAATGCTGTGTCATTTAACTGCTCGGTCAAACATGTTAGGGCTGCTGGATAAGAAACTTGAGCAGATGCCCGTCTTCTGTCTCCTGCCCGAGAAGAGTTGCTAGAGCAGATGGCTGGCTATTCCTGTTTCCCGGGCAGCTGATGCGCGGACTGGCTCCGATGCTAGGCTGTAGTCATGCTGGTCATTTGTGGATTTCTGAGGGAGATCACAGAAACACTGCAGCTTTTTTAGTTGATGCTGCTTTACTGTTGAGTAGCTCAACCCCTTTTTTCTCGCTAATAGTTTGCTGGTTGAATGGAGGAAAATTCTATGAGTTTACCATAACACTGCTTGGTCTAAGATGGGTTGAAATCAGTTGAAATATAATGTGTTAGTGTGGCTGCTGGGTATCTGGCCGAGGACCAGGCTTTGCTGGTCTACTGCTGTGAAAGATCCTCATATCCGCCGTTCTCATCTCTGAGCTGAGTCCCAGAGTTGCATGTGTTGACAACAGTGAACTCGCAGATTTTTGACCAACAAAGTCTGATATCCTCGATCAGCTAACCTAGTTATGATTTCGTTACTAAGCAGGCTGGTGGTGCATTTACTTTGGAGTACCTCTACTGCATTTTTCTTGCTAAACACACCCCAGAAAAACTCTGTTAGCTTCGGGTTAGCATGTAACTAATGTCTCGCTGATCTCCGACCGTGGAGAATGAGCTAATCTAAAAGGCCACTGCTCCTGGTTGCAACTGTCTGGCTCTGCTTGTAATTTACCAGTCACAGTCCATGTTAGATCTCCACAGGCAACCAGCATGACTACAGCCTCACACTGAAGCCGGTCGGCCATGCGGGTGGGCTACCCCATGGTTTCCAGTGCCCTTTTTAGCTTCTTGGGTTATCTAAGTTAGCTAGTAGGTAGATTGGTTTCATTTGTTCCAACCCTGCTCCAAGTGTAACGGCTCCACCCTCAGCTCCGACTCTTTTCCCATTTTTGGATTCAACTTGCCCCCTGGCGGAGCAATGGGCAGGCTATGTCCATATTTTTATATGTCGATGGTCTCCACCTGTAAATCCTCCACTAGAGGGCAGTAGACGTGTATAGGACTTAAGGTACATTCGAAGGCACTGATGCTGACACTCCATCTGGATGCTTTAAGACCAGAAGGGGTTTGATGTGGTTTTGCAACAATAATCCATAAGAGGTTAAAAATGTATTTAAATGTTCTTACCACAATAAAAAGTCAGAGCAAAATGATAAGACAAGTGAGATCCTGTTCTGGTAGGTTCTATAAGGCAGACAAGAGGAGGTGGCTTGTTGGTTTTTAATAAAAATGTAATATGAAATGTTGTAATATTGAGAAGAAAATCCCTTACCTGGGACATCAGAAAGCAGCACAGCATGTTCACCTTCAGTTAGCTAGAGAATGTATTTATATCAGTGGAAAAGGCTGTTTGACCTGGCATCAGCATAAGATCAGAATCAGGCTCTTTATTAAAAATTTTATTTTTCCATCACAATCCTTCAGATTTTTTTTTTGATAAAAGGGAATTTTCACCACTGCTGAAAAAATAAACACTTTTATATTTTTATTCACTGAGAAAATTCAGTGTAGAGTTATCAAGACCTGTCAGAAAAACAGATTTTGTTTAGATCATAAACATAAAAAATATAACACGTTTCCAATCCGTAAAGCACTACAGTGCATCTAGGCTTTGCACCCAAACTTTTATGCATAAAACACCCCACGTGTGAGGCCAATCGAACAGTTTATATTTCTACACCATTAATGAAGGTTAAAGCTTGCTGTGGCTGGTAGCCAGGTTGTAATTCATTTCAAACACCGTCTTATATCACATGACTCTTTGATCCTCCCTGGTAAAAGTAGGGATTTTTTCTTTCCTTAAAATAATATACAGTGGCATTCTTTCCACTGAAGTCTACTGTATGTGCAGACACATTTGTTTTCCCTTTTCCTTTCATCCCAATCAATTCCTGATGGAATTACAGCTTTATTCCATGGAAGCTGCCTAACACGCGCAGGTGTTCAAGGCTCTCCAGCTGACTGCCAGACAGGGCCGGCTGCGATGCAGCTGACTGTTAGCTCTAACGCAAAGTGACAGGGCCTCTGAAGCTGGCAGAGGATAAACAACCGTTCAACTTTCCAGAGCTATTTGTGGAGTTATCGGGTTAACCACAGGTTAAACACATCAGCAAGAAGCTCAGAATCCAACATTAACTGTTTTTCTAGTTGACAAGTTCAACCCTCTAATAAATAGCTCTAACACAACTTGGTGTTAAAGCTTTCAACATAAAAGTTGAATATTCCTGGATGAGATGTGACTGTGGATACAATATGTTTTATAGGGTGCAAACTACTCGCGGTTACCCCGTCTATTATTGTACACATTAATGTTCACACACATTTTAACGTTTGATGTAAAAGGCTCTCTTTAACATGTTTTACCCATTTCTGAGTTTGGCTTTCATCTGATCAGTAATGCCAGAAACACAAGAGTCTCCAGTTTGTTTTTTATGTCCCTTTGCAGCAGGTGTTTTGAAAGCAGGCGCATTCTTTAAATCCAACAAAGAACATGTTCACAGGCAAACAACATGTCATCAGTCTGACCAACTACCAGGTTTTCTTTCGAAAACAGAAACCAGCAGGAGTTCTGCTCACATCTGTTTCTTGTGACGCCGGCGGACAAGAGTTATGAAATCACTCACCATGAGGCGGGGAGGGAGACAATCAAGCATCAATGTGGTTCCAATAAGAGAGCTATAGATAAACCTTCATTTATCTGAAGCTTGGCCTTGAGGAGCAGACATTAAATTCACACCAAAGGTGAATTGGATCTTCTTAGCAGACACCTCTACCAGCCCTGGACCTCAGGCAGAGCCTTGCCAGGCTGACAGCATGCTGGTAGACTCCAACACAAGGCCTGGACCTCTACTTCCCGACCTGAACCTCTGACAGAATTGCTGAATAACTGCCATGGCAGCATGGAAGGCGAACAGAGACGGGGCCAACATCTGTGAGTCTTATGATCCACACTGAACCTGCACTGGACCAAAGAAATCCAAACTTCTTCTACACCTTGACCTCCATCCTGGTTCAGAGAAACCCCTAAAACGTGCAATAATGTGTTTGACTCTCATTGTGCGGATGAACTCTGTACCACAGAGCAACCCGCTACAAGATGACAGCACCGCCCAGTTCGACTTTCTGTCAGCATTTTAATATTGCAAGGCAGAGGACACCTGAGTGAAACTTTATGGGCCAGGTGCATCCACAGAACCATCAGAATCCGACTGAGGCATGGAGCACGGAGGCAGACAAGACAGACCATAGAAGAAGACTGTTGATCCAAGGGTCATCATTGGGTCAAACATAAAAACTTAAATATAGTCAAGTATGTGCTCAGCTCAGCTGTTTGTCTGGAGCTGTGGAGTGTGTTTATGGACGTCTGTCCACCTGACCAAACCATCAGCAGATACATGAATCACAACTCACTTCAGAGGTTATGGTCAAATGCACAGAAGTAGCTGGCCCTGTGAGTCCTGTCACCATCATCCTGTTAGAAAACGTGACAGAAACAAATTCACTGGTCTCAGCATAACCTGGTATTCCAATGACCACAGTAGACTCCAAAGTAGAACCAATCTCTTTTTTAACACTTGTCAGTTTTTGTGACCTGTACCAATAATAGGTATGTTAAAAAATAAGCTGCGTTGTTTTGGAATTGTTTCACAACAGCAGGAGACAATCTTAGTTTGGTGCTAAAATAAAGACAAAACTAGTAATGATACACTGATTTAATTTAACATCTTTCAGCTGAATGAATAGAAAGGCTTATTGTGACTGTGTTTTAACACTAAAAGAGTGTGTATTTATTTATTCCGTGCATTCATTTGAATTTATGTTACAAATATAAGATATGGAGTCCAAGTCACACCCATCCACTTCCCACCCATGTCATCAGTCTGTGTGTGTCTC